>NC_143025.1:81695000-81780000 GCF_057628025.1 Oncorhynchus mykiss | reverse complement strand
CTTCAAACATAAAGATATAAAACTGTATTTTTTTGTGAAGAATCAACAACAAGTGGGACACAATCATGAAGTGGAACGACATTTATTGGATATTTCAAACTTTTTTAACAAATCAAAAACTGAAAAATTGGGCGTGCAAAATTATTCAGCCCCTTTACTTTCAGTGCAGCAAACTCTCTCCAGAAGTTCAGTGAGGATCTCTGAATGATCCAATGTTGACCTAAATGACTAATGATGATAAATACAATCCACCTGTGTGTAATCAAGTCTCCGTATAAATGCACCTGCACTGTGATAGTCTCAGAGGTCCGTTAAAAGCGCAGAGAGCATCATGAAGAACAAGGAACACACCAGGCAGGTCCGAGATACTGTTGTGAAGAAAGCCGGATTTGGATACAAAAAGATTTCCCAAGCTTTAAACATCCCAAGGAGCACTGTGCAAGCGATAATATTGAAATGGAAGGAGTATCAGACCGCTGCAAATCTACCAAGACCTGGCCGTCCCTCTAAACTTTCAGCTCATACAAGGAGAAGACTGATCAGAGATGCAGCCAAGAGGCCCATGATCACTCTGGATGAACTGCAGAGATCTACAGCTGAGGTGGGAGACTCGGTCCATAGGACAACAATCAGTATATTGCACAAATCTGGCCTTTATGGAAGAGTGGCAAGAAGAAAGCCATTTCTTAAAGATATCCATAAAAAGTGTCGTTTAAAGTTTGCCACAAGCCACCTGGGAGACACACCAAACATGTGGAAGAAGGTGCTCTGGTCAGATGAAACCAAAATGTAACTTTTTTGGCAACAATGCAAAACGTTATGTTTGGCGTAAAAGCAACACAGCTGAACACACCATCCCCACTGTCAAACATGGTGGTGGCAGCATCATGGTTTGGGCCTGCTTTTCTTCAGCAGGGACAGGGAAGATGGTTAAAATTGATAGGAAGATGGATGGAGCCAAATACAGGACCATTCTGGAAGAAAACCTGATGGAGTCTGCAAAAGACCTGAGACTGGGACGGAGATTTGTCTTCCAACAAGACAATGATCCAAAACATAAAGCAAAATCTACAATGGAATGGTTCAAAAATAAACATATCCAGGTGTTAAAATGGCCAAGTCAAAGTCCAGACCTGAATCCAATCGAGAATCTGTGGAAAGAACTGAAAACTGCTGTTCACAAATGTTCTCAATCCAACCTCACTGAGCTCGAGCTGTTTTGCAAGGAGGAATGGAAAAAAATGTCAGTCTCTCGATGTGCAAAACTGATAGAGACATACCCCAAGCGACTTACAGCTGTAATCGCAGCAAAAGGTGGCGCTACAAAGTATTAACTTAAGGGGGCTGAATAATTTTGCAAATTTTTCAGTTTTTGATTTGTTAAAAAAGTTTGAAATATCCAATAAATGTCGTTCCACTTCATGATTGTGTCCCACTTGTTGTTGATTCTTCACAAAAAAATACAGTTTTATATCTTTATGTTTAAAGCCTGAAATGTGGCAAAAGGTCGCAAAGTTCAAGGGGGCCGAATACTTTTGCAAGGCACTGAATCTAAGGTCAGGGCGTGACACTTGGAGTAGTTGTTCCCCTTGCTCTGCAAGGGACGCAGATTTTGTGGAGCAATGAGTAACGATGCTTCGAGAGTGGCTGTTGTCAATGTGTTTCTGGTTCGATCCCAGGTAGGGGCGAGGAGAGGGACAGAAGCTACACTGTTACACTGGCAATACTAAAGTGCCTATGAGAACATCCAATAGTCAAAGGTAAATGAAATACAAATGGTATAGAGAGAAATAGTCCTATAAATACTATATTAACTACAACCTAAAACCTCTTACCTTGGAAGATTAAATGTTAAAAAGAACCACCAGCTTTCATTTGTTCTCATGTTCTGAGGAAGGAACTCAAATGTTAGCTTTTTTACATGGCACATAATGCACTTTTACTTTCTTCTCCAACACTTTTTTTTGCATTATTTTAACCAAATTGAAAATGTTTCATTATTTATTTGAGGCTAAATTGATTTGATGTATTATATTAAGTTAAAATAAGTGGTCATTCAATATTGTTGTAATTGTCATTATTACAAATAAATTTAAAACATTTTAAAAAATAATCGGCCAATTAAGCGGCACTGGCTTTTTTTGGTCCTCCAAAAATCGGTATCGGTATCGGCGTTGAAAAATCATAATCGGTCGACCTCTAGTCTCTGTAGATGGTTTGTCCTCTGACAAATCAGCTGTAAATTTCAGCTGTAATTTCGGTGTTCCTCAAGGCTCCACTATAGATTTTCCCTCTTGGTGACGTCGTTTGGAAACATAATGTTAACTTTCACTGCTATGCGGATGACACACAGCTTTACATTTCGATTAAACATGGTGAAGCCCCCAAATTGCCCTCTCTGGAAGCCTGTGCTTCAGACATAAGGAAGTGGATGGCGGAAAATGTTCTACTTTTAAACTCGGACAAAACAGTGATGCTAGTTCGAGGTCCCAAGAAACAAAGACATCTTCTGTTGAATCTGACAATTAATCTTGATGGTTGTACAGTCGTCTCAAATAAAACTGTGAAGAACCTTGGCGTTACTCTGGACCCTGATCTCTCTTTTGATGAACATATCAAGACTGTTTCAAGGACAGCTTTTTTCCATCTACGTAACATTGCAAAAAATCTGAAGCTTTCTGTCCAAAAATGAATCCATGCTTTTGTCACTTCTAGGTTAGACTACAACAATGCTCTACATTCGGCTTCCCGGATGAAGCACTAAATAAACTTCAGTAAGTGCTAAACACGGCTGCTAGAATCTTGACTAGAACCAAAAAATCTGATCATATTACTCCAGTGCTAGCCTCTCTACACTGGCTTCCTGTTAAGGCTAGGGCTGATTTCAAGGTTTTACTGCTAACCTACAAAGCATTACATGGGCTTGCTCCTACCTATCTTTCTGATTTGGTCCTGCCATACACACCTACACGTACGCTACAGTCACATGACGCAAGCCTACTTCCTGTCCCTAGAATTTCTAAGAAAACAGCTGGAGGCAGGGGTTTCTCCTATAGAGCTCCGTTTCTATGGAATGGTCTGCCTGACCATCTGAGAGATGCAGACTCAGTCTTGACCTTTAAGTCTTTATGAAGACTCATCTCTTTAGTAGCTCCTATGATTGAGTGTAGTCTGGCCCAGGAGTGTGAAGGTGAACGGAAAGGCACTGGAACAACGAACTGCCCTTGCTGTCTCTGCCTTGCCGGTTCCCATCTCTCTACTGGGATTCTCTGCCTCAAACCCTATTACAGAGTCACTGGCTTACTGGTGCTCTTCAATGCTGTCCCTAGGAGGGGTGCATCACTTGAGTGGGTTGAGTCACTGATGTGATCTTCCTGTCCGGGTTGGCGCCCCCCCCCCCCCCCCTCGGGGTCGTGCCGTGGGGGAGATCTTCGTGGGCTATACTCGGCCTTGTCTCTTGATGGTAAGTTGGTGGTTGAAGATATCCCTCGAGTGGTGTGTGGGCTATGCTTTGGCAAAGTGGGTGGGGTTATATCCTGCCTGTTTGGCCCTTTCCGGGGGTATCTTCGGACAGGGCCACAGTGTCTCCCGACCCCTCCTGTCTCAGCCTCCAGTATTTATGCAGCAGTAGTTTATGTGTCGGGGGGATCTCCTGTCTTATCCAGTGTCCTGTGTGAAGTATTCAATTCAATTCAATTGACTTTATTGACATGGCAAGTTCATTATTACTTACATTGTCAAAGTATACATATCAAAAAATATAAATAAAACGAAAATATATGTTATTATATATAAATTAATTATGAAGTAATTATCTCTCTCTGTGCATGCTGGGAGTGTTTGGTGCATGCTGGGAATTGTATGAGCGAAGGAGTGCGTGTGTTGTGTAGTGTTAGATATTCACAACTTTCTTTCGGTTTTCTATTTCTTGTTTGTTGTTCTTATTTCTATTTTTTGGTTTTCTTCTGTGCACGATTAAGATTATTATTTTTGTTGTGGTAGAATTAAGTGTTTAGTTTTTCCGTATCGAAATTACCCTGATTTTGGCTGGGATGGCAGCCGGAATGGGGATGCCGTCCCTGTCACTTCGTCACGGCTTTAGGTGTGTTACTGAAGCTACTGTCACGGTGGAGGAGTTTTTTGTCGCCGTAGGAGAGAAGGTAGGATACGAGAATGTTGCTTATGCATCCCGGATGAATAAACCGGTGGTGGTATTTCTTAAAGAAGAGTGTCTTGTAGATCGTGTGGTTGAGCATGGTGTACTTCTTAAAGAAGAGTGTCTTGTTGATCGGATGGTTGAGCATGGTGTACTTCTTAAAGAAGAGCGCCTTGTTGATCGGATGGTTGAGCATGGCGTACTTCTTAAAGAAGAGTGTCTTGTTGATCGGATGGTTGAGCATGGCGTACTTCTTAAAGGAATGTTTATTCAAGTCACGCCGCTTTTGTCTCTGTCAACAAGGGTAACGATTTCAAATGTACCGCCTTTTATTCCAAATTAACTATTGGAGCGCGAGTTATTGCACTTTGGGAATTTCGCCAGTTCAATTAAGGTTGTCCCGTTGGTTTGCAAACACCCAGCGTTGAAACAGGTTATGTCATTTCGGCGACAGGCGTTTATGTTTTTGGACTCACCGGAGCAGACTTTAGAGTTATCGTTTAAAATGAAGTATGACAATCAACTGTATATGGCTTTTGCTAGTACGGGTAGTCAACGGTGTTTTGAGTGTGGGGATGTTGGTCATAAGCGACATGCTTGCCCGAAAAGGGAGAAGGCCGAGGGATGGGCGCAGGTGGTCTTCGTAACGCCTGGGCCCACTGATGTAGGGAGAGGTGAGCCGACAGCGGTATGAGAGCCAGTTCCTCAGACTGGTGAGCATGTGCCCAGTACGAGTGCTGGGGTTAAGGAGGGGGTTCATGTGGAGCTAGGCTCCCAGGTTGTGGAGGAAGTGCCCAGTACGAGTGCTGGGGTAAAGGAGGGGGTTCATGTGGAGCTAGGCTCCCAGGTAGTGGACGAGATGCCCACTATGAGTAATGGGGTACAGGAGGGGGTTCATGTGGAGCTAGGCTCACAGGGAGTGGAGGAGATGCCCACTACGAGTAGTGGGGTACAGGAAGGGGTTCATGTGGAGCTAGGCTCCCAGATAGTGGAGGAGACGCCCATTACGAGTGCTGGGGTTCATGTGGAGCTAGGCTCCCAGGTAGTGGAGGAGATGCCCACTACAAGTAATGAGGTTCAGGTGGGGCTAGTCTCCCAGGTAGTGGAGGAGATGCCTGGAACGAGTGATGGGGTGCAAGTGGGGTGTGTTGAAAGGGATGTGGTAGAGGGGAGTCAGTTGTCTGTGGCCTCAGCTGAGGAGGATCAGGAGAAGGATATCTCTTTTGATATGATAGCAGCTGGTGACGACTCAATTTACGATCTAGAGCCGGTAAATGGGTTTCTGGATCAGACTTTTGGGAAATCTGTCAAATTGGCAGATTATTTTGATGTTGATAAGTTTGTGAGGTCAGCTGTGATGTCACAGAAGATGGTGGGGTTAGACCAATTGAGTGAGAAGAAGCGGTTTCGCTTGAGGAAATGTGTTACTGCTTTTGCAGCAGCAAAAGGTGGTGGGAAACGTGGTCAGGTTAATAAGAGAAGATTAAAATAATGATGATGATCATGCTTCATAGGGTGTCTTTTTTCTCTTTGGTTTCTCTGTGGTTTCTTCTGCTTTTCTCTTCTCTTTTCTACATGGAGGTACTAAGGGTAGGTTCTGTCAATATTAATGGTGGAAGGGACAGGAATAAGAGGGCTTGGGTATTAGAAGTAATAAAACAGAAAAGGCTTAATGTAGTTTTCCTACAGGAGACACATAGTGATGAGGGAAATGAGGTTGACTGGGGTATGTGATGGGAGGGGCACTATATACTCAGTCATGGTACTAATTTCAGTGCTGGGGTGGCAATCTTGTTTTCCTCAGGTTTAGGGGTGACTGTGGTATCGACAACAGAGATTGTCAAGGGTCGGGTTTTATTGGTCAAGGTGGATGTTATGTTTAATTTTTTAATTTTTTATGTTTATGCTCTTAATGAGGGTACAGAGCGTATTGCTGTATTTGATCAAATAAAGGAAACCTTAAGACAGTGTGATCAACAGGGCTGTATGGTTTTAGGGGGGAACTGGAACTGTACAGTGGATTTTACTGTTGATCGCACCGCTGAAGAACCTCACCTGCGGTCAGCCACTTGCCTGTTTGGCCTATAAACTGAGTTTGAGCTTTCTGATGTGTGGAGAGGAAGGAATGTGAAAGTTAGGCAGTACACATGGCTAAAAGTTAATGAAGGTCGTGTCAGGTTAGACTGATTGTATGTATCTGAGCAATACTGTAGTAGGGTTGGAAGGAGTGACATTACTCCTGTGGGTTTCTCTGATCATCATATTGTTACTGTTGATATTCACTTGTCCTGTCCACGAAGGTCATCACCTTACTGGTATTTTAATGTTAAATTGTTACATGATGTCATCATTTGTGAAAGGTTGTTGTTTTGGGAAAAATGGAGGGTTACAAAAGGGAATTTTGAGTCCTTGAGACAATGGTGGGAGGTTGGGAAGGCCCAAATACGATTATTTTGTCAACAGTATACTGCTCTGTCTCAAATTGAAGTTAAAGAGACTATCAAGGCCCTTGAACAGGACATCAAGTCTATTGAATTGAAGCTACTCACTCAGCACGACCCTGGACTAGTCATGAACTTACAGGACCAGAGACATGAACTGAGGTGGTTTCTGCATGAAAGAGTGAAGGGTGGCTTGATTAGGTCTCGTTTCGCTTCCCTCAAGGATATGGATGCTCCTAGCACTTAAAAAAAAACCTAGGACAATCGACATTGCAATGTAAACAGATGGTCTGCCTTCGCCTCCCTGATGGGAAGGTGACCACGGATGACAGTTAAATGCGTCAACATGCCGTGGATTTCTATTCGGCCCTCTATAAGGCGGAGGATTGTGACTCTCTGTGTACTGAACAGTTGTTACACGGTCTTCCTCAATTGGGACCTGAGCAGAGAGTCGCATTGGACTCTGATATTACACTGGAAGAGCTGTCCACAGCAGTTATGCAGCTCTCAACAGGCTGAGCCCCTGTTTTATTACCACTTTTGGGGGTCTATTGGGGAGGATTTTTATGAAGTGGTGTGTGAATCTTTTCATGAGGGTTCTCTTCCTGTATCCTGTCAACGTGCGGTGCTTTCCCTGTTGCCAAATAAGGGCGATTTGGCTCTCATAAAAAATTGGAGACCTGTTGCTTTGCTGTGCCCTGTTTACAAAATTGTTTCTAAATGTCTCTCAAACAGGTTGAAAGAGTATCTGGGATTGTTGGTCCACAAGGACCAGTCCTACTGTGTACCTGATCGCTCTATTGTTGACAACTTGTTTCTGATAAGAGATGTTTTAGACATTTGTAAACTGTCTGATGTAAATGTGGGTTTACTTTCTTTGGATCAGGAGAAGGCTTTTGATCGTGTGGACCACCAGTACTTGTTTAAAACAATGAAAGCCTTTGGGTTTGGGGATGTTTTTTTGTCTTGGATGAATTTACTGTATGCTGATCACTTTGTGACATCAGCAGATGTAATAAGGGCTTTATAAATACATTTGATTGATTGACTGATTCTAAGCTACCATTATGGAATTGTTTTAAGATAGACATACAAAGGAACATTTAGCTGAACATTTAGCCGAACATTTGATTTTGCATGTCAAGACCCCTTAAGGTATTTTTTGATATGTATACATTTTTTTTTGTATGAAACAATTAACTTGGCATTACTGCTATTAAACAATAGAATTGCATTAAATAACAGATTCATTACATGGAACAACAGATAGTCCCCCCCCAAAACGTAAAGGAAGTTTGTTCTGAAGTGTCTGTCCTACAGTATATCTGAGAGATATCTTATATCTGAGAGATATAAGAAAGATTTGAAAAACTATTTATATATATTTTTTACATGTATTTATCCACTTATTTTAGGCACTAAAGTATCTCCATACATTATTCCATAATTGTTAAAAAAACTGGTACCGGGGATCTGATTCTTGTGAGACCTGTCCTAGGGGAAACCGTGTTTCAATAGAGTGGTCATAATAGTTTCTAAGCCAATCCATTCCAATGCAGCAGACGTTTTCCCGTGGGGCTCAGTTGGAAGAGTATGGCGCTTGCAACACCAGGGTTGTGGGTTTGATTCCCATGGGGGTCAGTATGGAAAAATCTGAAAATATATGCACTCACTATTGTAAGTGGTTCTGGATAAGAGCGTCTGCTACTGTATATGACTTAAATGTAAAATGTGTGGGTGTTTCAAGCTGTCCACTCTCGTTTCGCTACCAATGTCATTCTACCATAGAGGCATGATGTTCCATCATAAACTAAAGTGACTTTGAGTGCGTACACACACACATAAACTGAATCATATAAAGAGAAAGGCAGCTGGTGATGGATTGCAGGGCTGAGGAGCCATTACTTTTAGGTAAGTGACGACGAAACACATAAAGGCCACAATTGCCCATTTTGAAATGCGGTTAAAATCCTTATCGACATGCCGTCGTAGATGCCAATACACTGAGGCATCACAGTGACTGGAGCAATGGCAGGCAAAGAGTGATGGGCATTTACTTTTCACCAGACAGGCCCATATCTGGTGAATAGTGTAACACACACACGTGCACACAAGCAAGCACACACACAGCCATGCATCGACACACACACACACACACACACACACACACACACACACACACACACACACACACACACACACACACACACACACACACACACACACAGGTGAATATTTGTGTACAGTTGTGTTAGCCAGGCATAAGAAAAACACAGGAAAGCACTCAGTAGGAACTCACAACCCCACAAAAGGAAACAATGCAACAATTCGTCCAATATGTTTTGAATACTGTTACGTTCGTCGATGGAAGGATTGGACCAAGGTGCAGAGTGGTAGGCGTACATTTTAATTTATTAAATGAACACCGAAAAAACAACAAATACAAACCATAACATGTAGTAGGGCTAAACAGCACAGTACCAAAAACAAGATCCCACACTCTACAGGTGGAAAAAGGCTGCCTAAGTATGATCCCCAATCAGAGACAACGATAGACAGCTGCCTCTGATTGGGAACCATACCCGGCCAACAAAGAAATAGAAAACATAGATTGCCCACCCTAGTCACACCCTGACCTAACCAAATAGAGAATTAAAAGGATCTCTAAGGTCAAGGCGTGACAAATGCTGCCATAATTTGTCCAATATATTTTAAACAATTTGACAAATATGTATTGAATGCTGCCACATTTTTGTTGGAAATTAGAGGCTGAGATAGATGATGCCCAGCAGTTCATAAATTGAACTTATAATTCATGATTTCAAACTGAATTGAAGGAATACTGCACTCAGATATAAAATTTAATTTTAACTTCTTCGATATAGGGGGCGCTCTTTTAATTTTTGGATGAAAAACGTTCCCGTTTTAAACAAGATATTTTGTCACGAAAAGATGCTCGACTATGTATATAATTGACAGCTTTGGAAAGAAAACACTCTGACGTTTCCATAACTGCAAAGATATTGTCTGTGAGTGCCACAGAACTGATGTTACAGGCGAAACCCAGATAAAAATCCAATCAGGAGGTGCCGCATTTTTTGAACCGCCTCATTCCAAAGACTCCTTATATGGCTGTGGAGGAGCTAGGAGTCAACTTACGTTTTCCACATTTTCCCCAAGGTGTCTACAGCATTGTGACGTATTTGTAGGCATATCATTGGAAGATTGACCATAAGAGACTACATCTACCAGGTGGTCACTTGGTGACCTCCGTTGCAATTTTGCGTAATCTCCAGCTGCAGTATTTTTCCATTTGTTTCTGATGAGAAGCCAGCTGCCACCACTGATAGATTATCGAATAGATATGTGAAAAACACCTTGAGGATTGATTCTAAACAACGTTTGCCATGTTTCTGTCGATATTATGGAGCTAATTTGGAAAAAAGTTTGGCGTTGTAAGTGACTGCCTTTTCCGGTATTTTTCTTAGCCAAACGTGATTAACAAAACGGAGCTATTTCGTCTACACAAATAATATTTTTGGAAAAAATTAACATTTGCTATGTAACTAAGAGTCTCGTCATTGAAAACATCCGAAGTTCTTCAAAGGTAAATTATTTTATTTGAATGCTTTTCTTGTTTTTGTGAAAATGTTGCCTGCTGAATGCTAGGCTTAGGCTATCAATACTCTTACACAAATGCTTGTGTAGCTTTGGTTGAAAAGCATATTTTGAAAATCTGAGATGACAGTGTTGTTAACAAAAGGCTAAGCTTGTGTTTCAATATATTTATTTCATTTCATTTGCGATTTTCATGAATAGGAAACGTTGCGTTATGGTAATGAGCTTGAGGCTATGATTACGCTCCCGGATACGGGATTGCTCGTAGCTAGAGGTTAAATTATTTGGATATTCAAATTAAATATTTATATTTTCTGTTTGAATATGGTAGATATTGTATTCATTGTCTGTGTATTAAGCTTACATATACTCACCTTCTCAGATGCATTCAGATTCATTTTTCAAATTCAGTTCCCTAAATTCGTAATCAAAACCAAAGACAACATCCTGGTACTTTCCAGCTAGGAAAGAAGTATGTATTACAGACTCGGTCAAGGATGGGTTGAACATGTCAATGAAGACACTTGCCAGTTGGGCCACGCATGCTCTGAGTACAATCCGCCTGGCCCCGAGGCCTTGCAAATGTTGACCTGTGGGATAGGCGTACCGCTAGCGCCCGGCCTCAACAACATTCGGTGAAATTGCAGAGCGCGAAATTCAAAATACAAAATTGTAATATTAAACATTCTTGAAAATACAAGCGTTATACATCGGTTAAAATCTTAACTTCTTGTTAATCCAGCCGCTTTGTCAGATTTCAAAGACTTTAAGGCGAAAGCATAACATGCGATTATCTGAAGACAATGCCCAGCATACAAATGCATTACAAACATTTTCCAACCAAGCACAGGCGTCACGAAAGTCATATATAGCGATAAAATATATCACTTACCTTTGAAGATCATCCTCTGTTTGCAATCCAAAGGGTCCCAGCAATATCACAAATGGTTGTTTTGTTTGATAAAGTCCTTCTTTATATCCCAAAAAAGTCAGTTTAGTTGGTGCGCTTCATTCAGTAATCCACCTGTTTCCCTCGTTCAAAGTGCATACAAATGAATCTCAAATGTTACCAATAAACTTTGTCTAAATAAGTCAAACAATGTTTCTAATCAATCCTCAGGTACCCTAATATGTAAATAAACAATACAATTTAAGACGGAGAATAGTATGTTCATTACCGGAGATAAATAACGGAGCGCGCAACAAACACTACAGCCAAAATGGGAACCACTTAGAAAAACAAAGAATTCTAGCTTTTTGACATCTACTGGAAGCCGTATGAACTGCAATTGGGGAGCTATTCCTTTTATATTCCCATAGACAGCCATTATAGTGAGCTAAAAAAATGATTCTGGATGGATTCTCCTCGGGTTTTTGCCTGCCTGCCATATCAGTTCTGTTATACTCACAGACATTATTTTAACAGTTTTAGAAACTTTAGTGTTTTCTATCCAATACTATCAATTCATATCCTATCTTCTGGGCCTGAGTAACAGTCAGGTTACTTTGGGCACCTCAGTCATCCAAACTTCCGAATACTGCCCCCTATCCACAAGAAGTTAAAGGTCTTGCTTACATTGGCTAGGGAGAGCGTTTGTGCTCTCATGCATGCTTCAGTGTTGCTTGCCTCGAAACAAGCATAAAATAAATGTAGCCCATCTGGTAGGCTTGTGTCACTGGGCAGTTCGTGGCTGGGTTTCTCTTTTTAGTCTGTAATAGTTTGCAAGCTCTGCCACATCCGACAAGTGTCAGAGGCAGTGTAGTGGGATTCAATCTTAGTCTGGCTTTGACACTTTGCCTGTTTGATGGTTCGTCTGAGGGTATAGCGAGATTTCTGATAAACGTCCAGATTAGTGTCCCGCTCCTTGAAAGTGGCAGCTCTAGCCTTTAGCTCGATGCGGATGTTTCCTGTAATACATGGCTTCTGGCAGGGATATGTATGTATGGCCACCGTGGGGAATACGTTGTCGATGCACTTATTGATGAAGCCGGTGACTGAGGTGGTATACTCCTCAATGCCATTGGATGAATCCCGGAATATATTCCAGTCTGTGCTAGCAAAACAGCCATGTAGCTTAGCATTCGTGTCATCTGATTACTTCGTATTGAGCGAGTCACTGGTACTTCCTGCTTTAGTTTTTGCTTGTAAACAGGAATCAGAATGATAGATTTAGGGTCAGATTTGCCAAATGGAGGGCGAGGGAAAGCTTTGTATGCATCTCTGTGTGTGGAGTAAAGGTGGTCTAGAGTTTGTTTTCCTCTGGTTGCACATGTGACATGCTGGTAGAAATAAGGTAAAACAGATTTAAGTTTGCCTGCATTAAAGTCCCCAGCCGCTGGGAGTGACACTTCTGGATGAGCATTTTCTTGTTTGCTTATGGCCTTATACAGCTCATTGAGTGCAGTCTTGGTGCCAGTATCGGTTTGTGCTGGTAAATAGACGGCTACGAAAAATATAGTTGAGAACTCTCTTGGTAGATAGCGAGCAATACCTTGAGACAACCTTAATATTAGAGATCGCGCACCAGCTGTTATTGACAAATAGAGACACATCCCCACCTCTCGTCTTACCGGATGTAGCTGTTCTGTCCTGCCGATGCACAGAAAACCCAGCCAACTGTATATTATCCTTGTTGTCTTTCAGCCACAATTCGGTGAAACATAAGACATTTTGCGTTTCTTCATGTGAAGGACCTTGGGCCTAGTCCTGGAGCAACATTATATCTTTGCGTCAAACTCATATTTTTTTTTTATATTTGTCCAGTTCGAAGAGGTTATTGCTGTTCTGATATTCAGAAGCTCTTTCCAGTCATAAGAGACGGTAGCATCAACATTATGTACAAAATATGTTACAAACAATGTAAAAAAAAACACACAAATGGTTAGGAGCCCTTAAAACCGAATTCATCCCCTCTGGCACCATTCTTCTAGACCTGTGTGTTCTTAGAACTGTGTGTTCTTCACAAGCACGCACGCACGCACGCACACACGCACGCACGCACGCACGCACACACGCACACACACACACACATATAAAGGCACTGTCCTGTGGCTTCCTGGGGAGATAAAAATTAAATAAAAACAAGTCTGTCAACAGCTGCCAAAAGAGCTCCCCAAACATTACAAAAGAAAGCTACATCGGGCTTAATGTAATCTAATGAATAACCCAAACAACCAAAACCCTGAAAATATTAAAATAAATATTTTTTTTGTCCACATGCTTCATAAATAATAGTATATTATAGTTTAGAATAGTGTACTATATTTTATAGTATATTATATATACTTAAGCAATAAGGCACGAGGGGGTGTAGTATATGGCCAATATACCACGGATAAGCACGGTTCTTACCCTTGACGCAAAGCGGAGTGCCTGGACACAGTCCTTAACCGTGGTATATTGGCCATATACCACAAACCCTCGAGGTGCCTTATTGCTACTATAAACTGCTTACCAATGAAATTAGAGCAGTAAAAATAAATGTTTTGTCATACCTGTGGTATACGGTCTGATATACCACGGCTGTCAGCCAATCAGCATTCAGGGCTCAAACCACCCAATTTATCATCTAAAATACAACCACGGCTAAGGACTGTATCAAGGCACTTTGCGTTACGTTGTGCATAAGAACAGCCCTTAGCCGTGGTATATCGGCTATATACCACAACCCCTGGGCCTCTTTGCTTAAATATACTGTAAAATGGAGTAAACTATGCTACACCATAAAATACTATTCTATACTACTCTGTACTATATAGTACACTATGCTACACTATAATAAGTCTCTCCCTACCTGACTGCTTCCTGACTACCTGCCCCCCTCCCTCCCTACTTAACTCTCTCTATTGATAACAACCAATCCAGGAAGCCTTTTAATTAACCATGAGAGAGAGGGGCTGGGATCAGAGAGGCTTCTTCCTCAGCCTCCTCAGCTCAGCAGCAACCGATCTGACCATGGATGGGAGGGACTGTGAATAGAAATAAAGTAATTTCCTCAGGAACACGCTCGCATACATAAGCCATAAATCCATAAATGCAAATTATGTTTTGGATGCGTTTTTATTAGAGAGACATGGGAACTTCATATTGTGGTTGCCGAGCTCATCGCTTAATGCACGTTTGGTCAGTCGAACGGTCTTTGCATTGATTTTTCCTGCAGATGGGGGATGTCTTTATGTTGTTTTACTTGTTCCATTACTGGCACTTTGATGCTTGTCATATTTCATTGGACATGTGTACAGGACCGCTGTCATTTTTCCTCCTCCTAACCAGCCAGTTGAAGTTCAATTCATAACAGTACAAGGTTGAAATCGAAAGAGCACTCATCAAATTCTAAATAAAATCTCCAAAAGAGAATACCTTTAATGAAAATACCTTTAATAATAATAGGAATACTGCATTTGATCATGGAATTAAGTGCTTTAAACGCCAAACTATCTTGACTATATGACAATTTGATTTGGGTTAGAATTCAAACTCTTGCCTTTTTTACTACAAAGCAGTGACTGTTAGGTACAGTACAAGCCGGCAGGAGGTACAGGCCATAACAGCAGTCTGAAAGCTCCAGGCTTCTCTCTCTTTGTGACACCTTTGTCGACAAATATAATGGGTTCTTATGTAAAAAATTATAACATGGTTGAGTATAGCTGCTGATACAGTGCCTCTGTGAAGCTGCCATTTCACATCTTGATTTATTAGGGATTATTACAAAGTTAAAAGGTGTGGCTTCCATATCAATTGCCAAGATGCATCACAAGCGAGAGGCAGACACGCCACTGATACATCCTAAGTTGAGGGAATCAATCAGTATTGATCACCAATAAATTGATATATAGCAACATCTCTGCCTGAGAGCTTGTGCTGTTGTGAGTGATGGTGATGAATAGCACTGGCTGCTGTCTCAAACACAATCCACCCTCCGAAAAAAAGAACATAGATATGGGTGTCATGCTTTACACACACACACACACACACACACACACACACACACACACACACACACAAAAAGGCACTGTCCTTGTGGCTTCCTGGGGATCAACATTTGCAAAAAGAGCTCCGCAACCATTAAAAAGAAAGCTACATCGGGCTTAATGTAATCTAATAAATAACCCAAACAACCAAAACCCTGAAAACATTAAATCAATTATTTTTTGGGGGGGTCACATGCTTCGTAAAACAACAGTGTAGACTAACAGTAAAATGCTTTCTTACTTGTCTTTTTGCAACAATAAAGACAAAGAGAAAAAAATGACAAAAAAATGTAAGTAGTGACACGAGGAAAAAATACACAGTGAATAACGAATAACAATAACGAGTAAAAATAACATGACTATGTACAGTGAGTGCCAGTACCGAGTCAGTGTGCAGGGGTATGAGGTAAATGAGGTATGTATGTACACTGAACAAAAATATAAACGCAACATGCAACAATTTCAAAGATTTTACAAAGTTACAGCTCATATAAGGAAATCAATCAATTTAAATAATTAATTAGGCTCCAATCAATGGATTTCACATGACTGTGAATACAGATTTGCATATCTAGTAGAAAGAGGAAGAAGGGAAACACTACTAAGGTAAGTTTAAAATAAACTTTGTTTCTATAAAGACATTTTAATTAATTATATGAAGAGTGCCTTGGTCCTCATTTCTTTTTGATGACAGATATGCATATGTTGATCACAGATACCTTTAAAATAAAAAGGTAGGTGCGGGGATCAGAAAACCAGTCAGTAGCTGGTGTGATCATCATTTGCCTCATGCAACGCGACACATCTTCTTCGCATTGAGGTGATACGGCTGTTGATTGTGGACTGTGGAATGTTAACTGGCAGAAACTGAAATACGCTGTCATAAAAGTCAAACCAGAGCATCCCAAACATTTTTTTATTTATTTTTATTTTATGTTTATTTTACTAGGCAAGTCAGTTAAGAACAAATTCTTATTTTCAATGACGGCCTAGGAACAGTGGGTTAACTGCCTGTTCAGGGGCAGAACGACAGATTTGTACCTTGTCAGCTCGGTGGTTTGAACTTGCAACCTTCCAGTTACTAGTCCAACGCTCTAACCACTAGGCTACCCTGCCGCCCCAAACATGCTCAATGTCTGGTGAGTATTCCGGCCATAGAAGAACTGGGACATTTTCAGCTTCTAGGAATTGTGCACAGATCCTTGCGACATTGGGCTGTGCATTATCAGGCTGAAATGATGATGGTGGTGGATGAATGGCACAGCAATGGGCCTCAGGTTCTCATCACTGTATCTCTGTGCATTCTAATTGCCATCGATAAAATGCAATTGTGTTCATTGTCCACAGTTTATGCCTGCCCATACCATAACCCCATGGACACTTTGTTCACAACTTTGACATCAGCAATCCAGGCAGCAGGGTAGCCAAGTGGTTAGAGCCTTGTACTAGCAACCGGAAAGTTGCAAGTTCAAATCCCTGAGCTGACAAAGTACAAATCTGTCCTTCTGCCCCTGAACAGGCAGTTAACCCACTGTTCCTAGGCCATCATTGAAAATACGAATTTGTTCTTAACTGACTTGCCTTGTTGAAGGTAAAATATATATATTTTTTAAATCTGCTTGTCCACACGACACCATACTGCCATCTGCCCTCTACAGTTGAAACCGGGATTTATCCATGAAGAGCACACTTCTCCAGCGTACCAGTGGCCATGAAAGGTGAGAATTTGACCACTGAAGTCGGTTACAATGCTGAACTGCAGTCAGGTCAAGACCCTGGAGAGGACGATGAGCATGCAGAAGAGCTTCCCAGAGACGGTTTCTGATAGTTTGTGCAGAAAGTATTCAGTTATACAAACCACAGTTTCATCAGCTGTCTGGGTGGCTGGTCTCAGACAATCCCGCAGGTGAAGAAGCCGGATGTGAGGTTTCCTGGGCTGGTGTGGTTACACTAGGTCTGCGGTTGTGAGGACATTTGGACGTACTGCCAAATGATCTAAAATGACGTTGGAGGTGGCTTATGGTAGATAAATTAACATTCAGTTCTCTGGCAACAGCTCTGGTTGACGTTTTATTTCAGCTCATGAAACATGGGACAACAACTTTACATGTTGTGGTTATATTTTTGTTCAGTGTATATTATTTTACTAAAACAACAGTATAAGGTACATTAATAATAGTGTCTTTGTTACTCACAATGCTGTCATTTGAGTTTCTGAAAATATCAAATAAAAACATCAGAAGAATTGATAGTGAAATTGGCTCCATTAATTTGTAAGTATTGCACTCCATTAAACCCAAAAGAGAAACAAAGGAAACAAAGAAATAAACATGTAAAAGTGTCAGTGCATACTTGTTCTCCTTCTGTGTACTATGATAACAGCAGCAACAACACACACAGCTGTTCCCACAGACACTCACAAATTATAAAAGAGGGGGTGAGGGTCTTTAAGTGGTGGACCTGAGAGGACCATAGAGGGGATGGGGGTCAGGTTTAGTGGATAACATGAGAGGACCAGAGAGAGGATGGGGGTCAGGTTTAGTGGATAACATGAGAGGACCAGAGAGGGGATGGGGGTCAGGTTTAGTGGATAACATGAGAGGACCAGAGAGAGGATGCAGGTCAGGTTTAGTGGATAACATGAGAGGACCAGAGAGGGGATGGGGGTCTGGTTTAGTGGGGGAGAACCAGAGAGGACCAGAGAGGGGATAAGGGTCTGGTTTAGTGGAGGAGAACATGAGAGGACCAGAGAGGGGATAGGGGTCTGGTTTAGTGGAGGAGAACATGAGAGGACCAGAGAGGGGATGGGGGTCTGGTTTAGTGGATAACATGAGAGGACCAGAGAGGGGATGGGGGTCTGGTTTAGTGGATAACATGAGAGGACCAGAGAGGGGATGGGGGTCTGGTTTAGTGGGGGAGAATCAGAGAGGACCAGAGAGGGGGTGGGGGTCTGGTTTAGTGGATAACATGAGAGGACCATAGAGGGGATGGGGGTCTGGTTTAGTGGATAACATGCGAGGACCATAGAGGGGATGGGGGTCTGGTTTAGTGGATAACATGAGAGGACCATAGAGGGGATGGGGGTATGGTTTAGTGGAGAACATGAGAGGACCAGAGAGGGGATGGGGGTCAGGTTTAGTGGGGGAGAACATGAGAGGACCAGAGAGAGGATGGGGGTCAGGTTTAGTGGGGGAGAACATGAGAGGACCAGAGAGAGGATGGGGGTCTGGTTTAGTGGATAACATGAGAGGACCAGAGAGGGGACGGGGGTCTGGTTTAGTGGATAACATGAGAGGACCAGAGAGGGGATGGGGGTCTGGTTTAGTGGGGGAGAAGAACCAGAGAGGACCAGAGAGGGGGTGGGTGTCTGGTTTAGTGGGGGAGAAACAGAGAGGACCATAGAGGGGATGGGGGTCTGGTTTACTGCGGGAGAACCAGAGAGGACCAGAGAGGGGATGGGGGTCTGGTTTACTGGGGGACCTGAGAGGATCAGAGAGAGGATGGGGGTCTGGTTTACTGGGGGACCTGAGAGGATCAGAGAGAGGATGGGGGTCTGCTTTAGTAGGGGACTTGGGAGGACCAGAGAGGTCCTTGATTACACATTGTCCAATAGAACCGATGGTAATGGCTACTTACTCACTCGCCTACGAATCCTAACATCTTCACACGAATGACTGGGATTTGGACCTGTTTTCCAGAAAGCAGTATATCCTTCGCGTCAGACTCATTAAAGAGTCAGTTCGGTGAGTAATCGCTGTTCTGTTGTCCAGAATCTTTTTCGGTCATAAGAGACGGTAGCAGTAACTTTATGTACATAACAAGTTACAAACAATGTGAAAAACTAACAAAATAGCACAGTTGGTTAGCAGCCCGTAAAACGGCAGCCATCCCGTCCGGCGCCATTCTTGCTACTGTTCATACAACAGTAACTAAGATGGGGAGAAGTCTGTCCATAATAAGACACTGCTCTATCTTTTTAACAGCACTATGCACAAGGCAGGTTCTACAGGCCTTAGTTTTGTCGTACCTGGACTACTGTTCATACAACAGTAACTAAGATGGGGAGAAGTCTGTCCATAATAAGACACTGCTCTATCTTTTTAACAGCACTATGCACAAGGCAGGTTCTACAGGCCATAGTTTGTCGTACCTGGACTACTGTTCAGTTGTGGTCAGGTGCCACAAAAGGGGACTTAAGACAATTGCAATTGGCTCAGAAAAGGGCAGCATAGCTGGCCCTTGGATGTACATAAAGAGGTAATATTAATAATAATATGAATGTCAATCTCTCCTGGCTCAAAATGGAGGAGAAATTAACTTCATCACTACTTGTATTTATGAGAAGCATTGACATGCTGAATGCACCCATGCATACCCCACAGGACATACCACAAGAGGTCTCTTCACAATCAGCAAGTCCAGAACAGACTATGGGAGGCAAACATTATTTTGAAGAGCTATGACTACATGGAACTCTATTCCACATCATGTAACTGATGCCAGCAGTAAAATGAGATAATAAAAAACCAGACATTTAACAGATATTCCATAAGTACACCTTATGGAACAGCGGGGACTGTGAAGCAACACAAACATAGGCACAGACACATGTATACGCACATACGATAACATACACTATGTACTGTAGATATCTGGAGTAGGGGACTGAGGGCACATAGTGTGTTGTGAAATCTGTGAATGTATTGTAATGTTTTTAAAATGTTATAACCTGCCTTCATTTTGCTGGACCCCAGGAAGAGTAACTGCTGCCTTGGTAGCAGCTAATGAGGATCCATAATAAATGCAGCATCCTCAGGTCTGACATTACTAACATGTAGAGAACTGTCAAACCCTAAACTCAGTCAGTCTGCTCTGCTCCCTAGATAGACCTCTTCAATAGATCCATTAGCTCCAGCTCTGTTATAGATCCATGTAGTTGAGGAACAGTTTGGATAAACCACATTGTTAAACGGCAGACTGACATCATCTCCCACTCTGGAGATCATAGAGAGAGTTTCTCCACTGACACCTGGAAGGAGTATGACATCAGATAATTATTAACTGGTAATACAGGTGACATTATATTTCATAGGTTTTCTTATTGATATTCTTCAGTATGAATAATAGTGTAATATACTGTCTATTATACAATAGTGAAGATAAGAGTAAACAGATACACAACAGAAATGTCATCATAATATTGGAAAAATGTTAGCATAAATGACATGATTTGTCATGTGAAATAAGTGTGTTTGTATTGTGGAAGAGGAAATTTGATTTGAGATCTTATATGACCTGAAGAAGACACAGGTTATCCTTTTCCCCATCTTGTCTGTAAGGTTGCTCTGTTCTCTGTTATGTAATATGAACAGTCTATATAAAGATCTCTAATGACATAATTTGTATCCTCTGTCTTACCTGTTAGTACGTAGCTACAAAACAGTCACAGCAGTCACAAAAGTGAATGACACCAGCCATTGTCCTCTCGCATCTGGTACATGCCATTGGCTTGGGCCTGGTACAGAGTGGGGGTTGGGCCTGTTTGCCTGCTCACGGCCTGGGGGTATGTACTGTATATCTCTCTCTCTCACTCTCATTTTTCTTTCTTGTTTTATTTGTTCAGTTTTATTCTCTCTCCATCTCTCCTCTGACAGATAGTCTCAGCACTAGGAGTTTCTTACCATACATCAGCATCTCTATTCACCACTATAGTATCACTGTAATGGTATTTTTTTATATTTTTTATAAATGGAACAAGTTTTCAAACGGAAAGCAGTTCTGAAACCTTGGTAAAAATGCTCCAGCTCACCAGCAGTTGAAAGCCTTATTCACATGTATGAGAGTATATACAGTGCCTTGCGAAAGTATTCGGCCCCCTTGAACTTTGCGACCTTTTGCCACATTTCAGGCTTCAAACATAAATATATAAAACTGTATTTTTTTGTGAAGAATCAACATCAAGTGGGACACAATCATGAAGTGGAACGACATTTATTGGATATTTCAAACTTCTTTAACAAATCAAAAACTGAAAAATTGGGCGTGCAAAATTATTCAGCCCCCTTAAGTTAATACTTTGTAGCGCCACCTTTTGCTGCGATTACAGTCGCTTGGGGTATGTCTCTATCAGTTTTGCGCATCGAGAGACTGACATTTTTTCCCTTTCCTCCTTGCAAAACAGCTCGAGCTCAGTGAGGTTGGATGGAGAGCATTTGTGAACAGCAGTTTTCAGTTCTTTCCACAGATTCTCGATTGGATTCAGGTCTGGACTTTGACTTGGCCATTCTAACACCTGGATATGTTTATTATTGAACCATTCCATTGTAGATTTTGCTTTATGTTTTGGATCATTGTCTTGTTGGAAGAGGTCGCAAAGTTCAAGGGGGCCGAATACTTTTGCAAGGCACTGTATAGTGATGATGTAGTGAATTTGCCTTAATATGGTCATATTCACTTGATTGGTTAATCAGATTTGGTACTCCTCTGTTCCTCTAATTCTGGTACATCCTGATTTGATCTAAAATTGTTTACAGGACGGACATAAGTGAAGTGATAGTCAACATGACATATTAGTGGAATCAAGTCTCTCGTCTCTCCAAGGACTTAGAAAGCATTCAGAGATGCTGCTGCTGTATCATTGGCACTTCCATCAACTCACCTTCAAAGGGCTCCTGTCCAATCACACAATAAAATGTTTCCAACCCCTACACAGAGACTCTGATGAGTTCAAGGCAACACGCTGCACTAACAGACACCAAAGATCATTATTGACAAGAGCTCTCAAACTATGCAAATTACATCACTAAAGACATTTGATATGACATTTTATTGATTTGGTATTGTACCTCTTTGTTGTGTACGACATTTGATGACCCACTGTCTATATACTTCGGCAGGTTATATATTTGACATGTTTGTGTATGACATCACATTTTATGTATGTTTCTGCATATTTAACAATATATTCAAATAAACCTAAACCTATCGAGTGCTGAACAGGACGTCCACTCACTTCCTGCAATAGCAGGGTATATCACTCATGCCAGCTTAAAGAAACAGCATATTTATATGCATTTTCTAGCTAAAAGTTTTTAAAAAAATTTTTTTTAAAAAATAAAGATTTGAGAATGGTTATTTGTTTGCAAACTAAAGACTCACTACTAGATATAAAAACATTTTCTGCAAAGACTCATATCTCACCTTGGTCATGGAGGGAATTTCAGAAGAGAAGTGAATGTAATTGCAACTAAAGATGAGGACAGAAGAGTCAGACTGAATATGTACAATATGTCTCTAATCAGGGTTCCATCCAAACTTTTTAAGCCAGTAAAGTAATGTAAATGTTGGATAGAAAATTTCACAGCACCCTGATGGAAACAGCAAATTTGACATTACATTTTCATGTACATTTTCTGAATGTCAAGAAAACAAAAAGCTCGACAAGGTGGGATCTTTCTGTGGGCAAAATTAATTATGTAAAATATGGCGTTGGAAATGCCTTTATGTTCCAATATTGATTTAATCAGCATCATATTAAGTAAACTTGGAGTCACTCGATGATATGGTGTGGTCCTCCCACTATGACTCAGGAAAGCATGCAGTTTATTAGGTTACAGATCAAATAAGTTATGATGAACTTCAGAGACGGAGTGAAAGTGCACAATGATGAGTTTGATGTTAATTTACAATACGCATTGTTCGTCTGGTCCGTGTGGCCACTCTACCATACACATCCGTCTGGCCACTCTACCATAAAGGCCTGATTGGTGGAGTGCTGCAAAGATGATTGAACTTCTGGAAGGTTCTCCTATCTCCACAGAGGAACTCTGGAGCTCTGTCAGAGTGACTGTCATGATCTTGGCCACCTCCCTAACAAAGGCCCTTCTCCCTCGATTTCTCAGTTTGGCCGGGCAGCCAGCTCTAGGAACAGTCTTGGTAGTTCCAAACTTCTTCCATTTAAAATATTGGAGGCTACGGTGTTCTTGGGGACCTTCAAAGCTGCCAACGTTGTTGGTACCTTTCCCCAGATCTGTGCCACGACACAATCCTGTCTCGGAGCTCTACAGACAATTCCTTCGATGTCTTGGCTTGGTTTTTGTTCAGACATGCACTGTTAGCTGTGGGGTCTTATATACATGTAGATAGGGGTATGCCTTTCAAAATTGTGTCCGATCAATTGAATTTATCACAGGTGGACTCCAATCAAACTGTAGTAACATCACAACGATAATCAATGGAAACAGGATGCACACCTGAGCTCAATTTCGAGTCTCATAGCAAAGGGTCTGAAAACTTCTGTATATAAAGTATTTAAGTTTTTTTATTATACATTTGAAAACAATTATCATGTGTTTTTGTGTGTAGATTGATGAGGATAAAAAAAAATGTCATCCAATTTAGAATAAGGCTGTAACATAACAAAATGTGGAAAAAGTCAAGGTATCTAAATACTTTCCAAATGCACTGTATATACCGACGTAAATGCACAAAAATGTATGCACTCACTACTGAAAGTCGCTCAGGCTAAGAGTGTCTGCTAAATGAATAAAAACCATACTGAACAAAAATATAAACGCATCATGCAACAATTTCAACGATTTTACTGAGTTACAGTTCATATAAGGAAATCAGTCATTTGAAATAAATTCATTAGGATTTCACATGACTGGGCAGGGGCGCAGCCATGGGCAGACATGGGAGGTCATAGGCCAACACACTGGGGAGCCAGGCAAATCAGATTGAGTTTTTTGCAAAAAGAATGTCTTTATTGTAGACAGAAAAAACTCTTGAGTTTCATCAGCAGTCTAGGTGGCTGGTCTCAGACTATCCCACAGGTGAGCAAGCTGGATGTGAAGGTCCTGGGCTGGCGTGGTTACACGCTGTCTACTGTTGTAAGGCTGGTTGGACACTGCCAAATTCTCTAACATATTGTTGGAGGCGGCTTATGGTACAGAAATTATTATTAAATTATATGGCAACAGCTCTGGTGGGCATTCCTGCAGTCAGCATGCCAATTGCACACTCCCTCAAAACTTGAGACATTTGTGGCATTGCGTTGTGTGACAGAACTGCACATTTTAGAGTGGCCTTTTACTCTGTAATGATCATGCTGTTTAATTTTGATATACCACACCTGTCAGGTGGATGGATTATCTTGGCAAAGACGAAATGCTCACTAACAGGGATGTAAACACATTTGTGCAAAACATTTGAGAGAAATACGCTTTTTGTGCATTTGGAACATTTCTGTGATCTTTTATTTAAGCTCATGAAACATAGATTAAACTATTTACATGTTGCATTTATATTTTTGTTCAGTATAAATGTCCAATACAGATTTAATACTTGGTTTGTCATTTAGCTGCTTGCCAAATACTGAGCGTACATGGTTAAACTGTCATTTCATAAAAGGACCATACTCTGTCCCTCTCTAGGAGTGTCCAATATGTCCCAGACTCTGGACCTCTGACTCTGATGTGATACTAGTCTGGGTCCATGGTAACAGAAAGTCCATCCCCTAACTCAGCCAACACAGATGGTCCTGGCGCCTGTGCCTTTCTATTGGACCTGACCTCTCTCACCTCAACCCAGTTCAGCAGGTGCTTGGCAGAGTAGTATTCCCCCTCCACAGCATGACCGGTTGGCTGGTCCAAGACATAGCAAACAGTACAATAAAAGAGATGGCAATTTGGCCCAGTTAATAGAGATCAAATCTCTTAGACACACACACACACACAGACGGACCATATTTTTGCCTGAGCAACACAATGATTCTGACTCATTGGGCGGCAGGTACCCCAGTGGTTAGAGCGGTGGACATGTAACCAAAAGGTTGCAAGTTTGAATCCCCAAGCTGACAAGGTACTAATTTGTCGTTCTGCCCCTGAACAGGCAGTTAATCCACTGTTCCAAGGCCGTCATTGAAAATAAGAATTTGTTCTTAACTGACCTACCTAGTTAAATAATTGTGTAATTCTTTACGTCTACAATTGAATTTACTCAAATGTAACAGCACATTGGAAAGATTTGATTTAGATTTGATTAGGATCCCCATTAGCCGACGCCAGCTAGTCTTACTCGGGTCCGACTCAAAATGAAAAATACATTACAGACAAAAGACTACAATTGACATGTTGGCATCTATCAATTACAGATACATGTCAGTGAAACACACAAGTAGGTCACATGGGGGAGAGGTGTTGTGTCGTGAGGTGTTGCTTTATTTACCTTTTTAAACCAGGTTTGCTGTTCACTTGCGCCAAATGAGATGGAAGGGAGTTTCATGCAATCATAGCTTTGGATAATACTGTACATTTCCTTGATTTTGTTCTGGACCTGGGGACTGTGAAAAGACTCCTGGTGGCATGTCTGGTGGGGTAAGTGTGTATGTCTGTGCTGTGTGTATGTTGACTATGCAAACAATTTGGAAATTCCAACACATTAATGTTTTTTATAACAACAAGTAGCGATGCAGTCAGTCTTTCCTCAACACTTTGCCAAGAGAGATTGGCATGCATATCATTAGCTCCTCAACTTGCTCAACAGCCACACCAATCATTTCCAGATCCCACTGAGGTTTAGAACTTAGGAAATTATTTGTAGAGTTTTAGAGATGTTCAGGACCAGTTTTGTACTGGCCCCCCATTCTAAAATGGAACACTCTGTTAAGGGTTGCAGTGATTTCACTAGTTGTGGTTGTTGACGGGTATAGGTTTGGATCATCAGCATACATGGACACGCATGCTTTGTTTAACCTGTTATGGCTGCAATCCCGATACCGGGATCAATATGACAACTACCAGTGAAAATAAGGGCGCCAATATTCAAACCACAGAAATCTCATAATTACAATTCCTAAAACATACATGTGTCTTAAATCATTATAAAACTATTCTCTTTGTTAATCCCACCAAAGTGTCCAATTTCAAATAGGCTTTTCAGCAAAAGCACTACAAACGATTATGTTAGGTCTCCACCAAACCACAATATGCACAGCCATTTTCCAGCAAAATATAGCATTCACAAAAAACAGAAAACGATAAAATGAATCACTAACCTTGAATTCTCTTCATCAGATGACACTCATAGGACTTCATGTTACACAATACATGCATGTTTTGTTTGATAAAGTTCATATTTATATTTAAAAAAAGTTAGATTCACTAGTTCCTAAAACATCAAGTGATTTTGCATAGCGACATCATTCAACAGAACTACTCATCATAAATGTAGATGATAATACAAGTTATACACATGGAATTATAGATATCCCTCTCCTTAATGCAACGCTGTCTCAGATATCAAAAAAACTTCACGGAAAAATAAATGCATGCAATAATCTGAGACGGCACTCAAAAGTAAAAATACCACAGCCGCAAAGATGGCATCAACAAAAACAAGAAATTACATGATAAATATTCCCTTACCTTTGATGGTCTACATCAGAAAGCACTCCAGGAATCCCAGGTCCACAATAAATGTTGGTTTTGTTCGAAAATATCTGTTATTTATGTCCAAATACCTTCTTTCGTTAGCGCGTTTGGTATACATATCCAAATGCTAATTCTGGTTAGCGTTATATCGGACAAAAACTTCAAAAAGTGATATTACCGGTCGAAGAAACATTTCAAACTAAGTACGGAATCAATCATTAGGATGTTTTTAACATATAGCTTCAATAAAGTTCCAACTGGAGTATTCCTTCTTGTCTTCGTGAGCCATGGAACGCAAGTGACTACCATGAGGAAAAAGTGAGATCACAAAGTGGCTGCTTGATGGACATCTGATATATTCTGCTCTCATTCACTCCCACAACAACATAGAAGCCTCATTATAATTTCTATTGATGGTTGACATCTAGTGGAACCCCTTGGCAGTGTAACATCATTCATATCTCAAGGGGATTTCATTGGCGACTCTGGTGAATACATACAAGCTCAGGTTTCTGACTCAGGATTTTGCCTGCCAATATGAGTTCTGTTATACTCACAGACATCATTCAAACAGTTTTAGAAACGTCAGAGTGTTTTCTATCCAATAATAATAATAATATGTAAATATTAGCAACTATGACTGAGGAGCAGGCCATTTGACATGGGCACCTTTCATCCAAGCTACTCAATACTGCCCCTGCAGCCATAAAAAGTTAATGCCAGTACAGGTTAAAAGCAGAAAGTCCGGGTAGCCTTTTAATGAAATATTCATCAGTCTCATGGCTTTGGGTTAGAAGCTGTTCAGGAGACTTGGTGCTCTGTTTCCACTTGCCGTGTGGTAGCAGAGACTGTCAGAAAGTCCAGTATCCAATTGCAGATGGAGGTGTTTAATCCCATGGTCCTTAGCTTAGTGATGAACTTGGAGGGCACTATGGTGTTGAACGTTAATCTGTAGTCAATGAACAGCATTCTCATGTAGGTGTTCCTTTTGCCCAGGTGGGAAAGGGCAGTATGGAGTGCAACAGAGATTGTGTCATCTGTGGATCTGTTTGGGCGGTATGTGAATTGGAGTGGGTCCAGAGTGTCTGGGATGATGGTGTTGATGTGAGCCATGACCAGCCTTTCAAGGCATTTCATGGCTACCTTAGTGTTCTTGGGCAGAGGGACTATGGCGGTCTGCTTGAAACATGTTGGTATTACAGACTCAGACAAGGAGAGGTTGAAAATGTCAGTGAAGGCCTCCTGGGTGGCATAGTGGCCTAGGGCACTGCAGTGCCCATTGCAGTGCTAGCGGTGCCACCAGAGACTCTGGGTTCACGCCCAGGCTCTGTCGCAGCTGGCCACGACCGGGTGGTCCGTGGGGCGATGCCCAATTCGCCTAGCATCGTCCGGGTTAGGGATGGTTTGGCCGGTAGGGATATCCTTGTCTCATCGCACACTAGCGACTCCTGTGGTGGGCCAGAAACAGTGCACGCTAACCAGGTCGCCAGGTGCACAGTGTTTCCTCTGACACATTGGTGCGGCTGGCTTCCGGGTTGGATGCGCGCTGTGTTAAGAAGCAGTGTGGCTTGTGGTTGAAAAGCCAAAACACACACGACCATTCAAAAGTTTGGGGTCACTTAGAAATGTCCTAGTTTTTGAATGAAAAGCAAATAGGCAGAGTTGCAAAGAAAAAGCCATATCGCAGACTGGCCAATAAAAACAAAACATTTATATGGGCAAAAGAACACAGACACTGGCCAGATATGAAAGATAGGAGTGGCTATAGATTCAGTTACCATCCTTAGTAGCTTTCCATCTAAGTTTTCAATTCAATAACAATAATGTTTCCACCTCTCCCACAGTAACTTTACAAAATTCAAACCTACAATGCTTTTCTTTAATTATTATAATTTTCTATGCTTGGGTACGATGGCTCACTGTTTGTTGTTGGGATTTCCTGCCACGGTTTACCCACTGCCAATAAAGTAATCATTAAAATAATTGGCAGCATCAAAACGTTTTGTGATAACTAAGCCATCTGATTCGATGAAAGATGAATTTGAGTTGAATTTGAGTTGAATTTGTTGAAGTTGTCTTTCTGTTGAATTTGTCTTTCTGCCCATAATTTTATTTAAAATACACAAAATACACTTTATATCATTGATCTTGGCTCCATAATACAGTTTCTTCTTCTTTTTGTTGAATTTAGTCACATAGTGTCTCAAATCAGCCAGTCAGATGTGCAGCCAGATTTACACTACATAAGCAAAAGTATGTGGACACCTGCTCATCGAACATCTCATTCCAAGAAATAATGGGCATTAATATAGAGTTGGTCCTCCTTTGCTGCTATAACAGCTTCCACTCTTCCGTGAGTGTTTTCAACTAGATGTTGGAACATTTGGGCGGGGACTTGCTTTCATTCAGCCACAAGATCATTAGTGAGGTCGGGCACTGATGTTGGGCAGTTAGGCCTGGTTCGCAGTAGGCATTCCAATTCATCCCAAAGGTGTTTGATGGGGTTGAGGTCAGGGCTCTGTGTAGGCCAGTCAAGTTCTTCCACACCAATCTCGACAAACCATTTCTGTATGGACCTCACTTTGTGCATGGGGGCATTGTCATGCTGAAACAGGAAAGGGCCCTCCCCAAACTGTTGCCACAAAGTTGGAAGCACAGAATCATCTAGAATGAAATTGTATGCTGTAGCATTAAGAGTTCCCTACACTGGAACTAAGGGCCCTAGCCCGAACCATGAAAAACAGCCCCAGACCATTATTCCTCCTCCACCAAACTTTACAGTTGGCACTATGCATTG
Source organism: Oncorhynchus mykiss (assembly GCF_057628025.1). Classification (NCBI taxonomy): domain Eukaryota; kingdom Metazoa; phylum Chordata; class Actinopteri; order Salmoniformes; family Salmonidae; genus Oncorhynchus; species Oncorhynchus mykiss. Next base: position 81,750,585 of record NC_143025.1, on the reverse strand, counting down.
GGGCAGGTAGCGTTTTCCCCGAAATCCTCCAATACCCAGATGGTGAAGCATGATTCATCACTCCGGAGAACGCATTTCCACTGCTCCAAAGTCCAATGGAGGCAAGCTTTACACCACTCCAGCCAACATTGGGCATTGTGCATGGTAATCTTAGGCTTGTGTGCTGCTGCACTACCATGAAAACCCATTTCATGAAGCTCCCAGCGAACAGTTCTTGTGCTAATCTTGCTTCCAGAGGTAGTTTGGAATTCTGTGAGCTTGTGCTGCCTACCACTTCGTAGCTGAGACATTGTTGCTCCTAGACGTTTCCACTTCACAATAACAGCACTTCCAGTTGACAGGGGCAGCTCTAGCAGGGCAGAAATATGGCTAACTCACTTGTTGGAAAGGTGGCATCCTATGACGGTGCAACTTTGAAAGTCACTGATCTATTCTGTAAGGACATTATACTGTGTTTGTATATGGAGATTGCATGTCTGTGTGCTCGATTCTATACTCATGTCAGCAACGGTTGTGGTTGAAATAGCCGAATCCACTAATTTGAAGGGGTGTCCACATACTCTTGTACATACAGTGTATTAGCCACTCTTTCTGCCCCATCTCTTTCAAGCAGTCAGTTTTTCAATTCCTCATCAATCGATGGAGCCTTAACAGTTCTAACAGTCAGTTTTGAAGCCCTTCCCTGCAGTCATATTACCAAATCATCCTCTAGTGGCCTCATTGGTGGAATCTTATTTATATTTTTTATAATTTCTATATTTTTTATATTCAACATGGTTTTAAAAACACTGCCAAAAATCTAGTGTTTCTATGTCAAACAGTTTTGTTAAATTTCACTATTCTTTGATGGATATAAAGTGTAATATTGGGATGCAAACTCAAAATCTATGGGATCTATTTTCACCTGGCATTAAGGCAGCGTGTCACGTTCTGACCTCTATTTCCGTTGTTTTTGTATTTATTTAGTATGGTCAGGGCGTGAGTTGGGTGGGTAGTCTATGTTTGTTTTTCTATGTTTTGGTCTAGTTCTATGTTCGGCCTGATATGGTTCTCAATCAGAGGCAGGTGTTCGTCATTGTCTCTGATTGGGAACCATATTTAGGTAGCCTGGGTTTCACTGTGTGTTTGTGGGTGATTGTTTCCTGTCTTTGTGTAGTGTTCACCAGATAGGCTGTATTAGGTTTCACGTTCCGTTTGTTGTTTTCATATTCATTTAGTTATTTCATGTATCGTCTATTATTGATTAAAGAACATGAGTAATCACCACGCTGCATTTCGGCCCTCTCTCTCTACAAACGAAGAACGCCGTTACAGAATCACCCACCACACCCGGACCGAGCAGCGTGTTAACAGGCAGCAGCGAAGGGAGGACGTTATGGACAGCAATGGCATGGAGTATACTAGTTGGGAGGACGAATTAGACGGTAAAGGACCTTGGGCTCAGCCAGGAGAATATCGCCGCCCCAAGGAAGAACGGGAGGCGGCGAAAGCGGAGAGGCGCTGGTATGAGGAGGCAGCGCGGCGTCGTGGATGGAAGCCCGGGAGTCAGCCCCAAAAATTTCTTGGGGGGGGGCTAACAGGGAGTATGGCTAGGCCAGGTAGGAGACCTGCGCAAACTCCCTGTGGTTACCGGGGGGCTAGAGAGACCGGGCAGGCACCGTGTTATGCTGTGGAGCGCACGGTGTCCCCAGTGCGGGTGCACAGCCCGGTGCGGTACATTCCAGCTCCGCGTATCGGCCGGGCTAGAGTGGGCATCGAGCCAAGTGCCATGAAGCCGGCTCTACGCATCTGGTCTCCAGTGCGTCTCCTTGGGCCGGCTTACATGGCACCAGCCTTGCGCACGGTGTCCCCGGTTCGCCTGCATAGCCCAGTGCGGGCTATTCCACCTCGCCGCACTGGCAGGGCGACCGGGACCATTCAACCGGGTAAGGTTGGGCAGGCTCGGTGCTCAAGAGCTCCAGTGCGCCTGCACGGCCCGGTCTATCCGTCACCACCTCCACACCCCAGCCCTCCGGTGGCAGCTCCCCGTACCAGGCTGTCTCTCCGGCCCATCCGTCCAGAGCCTTCCTCCTCTCCAGCGCTGCCGGAGTCTCCCGCCTCTCCGGCGCTACCAGAGCCTTCCTCCTCTCCAGCGCTGCCGGAGCCTCCCGCCTGTCCGGCGCCTCTGCCGGAGCCTCCCGCCTGTCCGGCGCCTCTGCCGGAGCCTCCCGCCTGTCCGGCGCCGCTGCCGGAGCCTCCCGCCTGTCCGGCGCATCTGCCGGAGCCTCCCGCCTGTCCGGCGCCTCTGCAGGAGCCTCCCGCCTGTCCGGCGCCTCTGCCGGAGCCTCCCGCCTGTCCGGCGCCTCTGCCGGAGCCTCCCGCCTGTCCGGCGCCTCTGCCGGAGCCTCCCGCCTGTCCGGCGCCTCTGCCGGAGCCTCCCGCCTGTCCGGCGCCGCTGCCGGAGCCTCCCGCCTGTCCGGCGCCGCTGCCGGTGCCTCCCGCCTGTCCGGCGCCGCTGCCGGAGCCTCCCGCCAATCCGGCGCCGCTGCCGGAGCCTCCCGCCTGTCCGGCGCCGCTGCCGGAGTCTCCCGCCTCTCCGGCGCTACCAGGGCCTTCCTTTTCTCCAGCGTTGCCGGAGCTTCCCGTCTGCCCAGCGCCAGCTGAGCTTCCCGTCTGCCCAGCGCCGCCAACGCCGCCCGTCTGCCCAGCGCCGCCAACGCCGCCCGTCTGCCCAGCGCCGCCAACGCCGCCCGTCTGCCCAGCGCCGCCAACGCCGCCCGTCTGCCCAGCGCCGCCAACGCCGCCCGTCTGCCCAGCGCCGCCAGTGCCGCCCGTCTGCCCAGCGCCGCCAGTGCCGCCCGTCTGCCAGGAGCCGCCAGTGCCGCCCGTCAGCCAGGGGCCGCCAGTGCCGCCCGTCAGCCAGGGGCCGCCAGTGCCGCCAGTCAGCCAGGGGCCGCCAGTGCCGCCAGTCAGCCAGGGGCCGCCAGTGCCGCCAGTCAGCCAGGGGCCGCCAGTGCCGCCAGTCAGCCAGGGGCCGCCAGTGCCGCCAGTCAGCCAGGGGCCGCCAGTGCCGCCAGTCAGCCAGGGGCCGCCAGTGCCGCCAGTAAGCCAGGGGCCGCCAGTCAGCCAGGGGCCGCCAGTAAGCCAGGGGCCGCCAGTGCCGCCAGTAAGCCAGGGGCCGCCAGTGCCGTCAGTCAGCCAGGGGCCGCCCGAGCAGCTGCCCCTCTGTCCAGAGCAGCTGTCGCCCCTCTGTCCCAAGCTGCTGCCGCCCCTCTGTCCCGAGCTGCCGTCCCTCTGTCCCGAGCAGCTGCCGTCCCTCTGTCCCGGGCAGCTGCCCCTCTGTCCCGAGCAGCTGCCCCTCTGTCCCGAGCAGCTGCCCCTCTGTCCCAAGCAGCCCCTCTGTCCAGTGGGGTCATTGAGAGGGGTGGGCAGGGTGAGTAAGCCACGGAGGCGGACAATAAGGCGGACTAGGACAATGGCGAAGTGGGGTCCGCGTCCCGCGCCAGAGCCGCCACCGCGGACAGACGCCCACCCAGACCCTCCCCTATAGGTCAAGGTTTTGCGGCCGGAGTCCGCACCTTTGGGGGGGGGTACTGTCACGTTCTGACCTCTATTTCCGTTGTTTTTGTATTTATTTAGTATGGTCAGGGCGTGAGTTGGGTGGGTAGTCTATGTTTGTTTTTCTATGTTTTGGTCTAGTTCTATGTTCGGCCTGATATGGTTCTCAATCAGAGGCAGGTGTTCGTCATTGTCTCTGATTGGGAACCATATTTAGGTAGCCTGGGTTTCACTGTGTGTTTGTGGGTGATTGTTTCCTGTCTTTGTGTAGTGTTCACCAGATAGGCTGTATTAGGTTTCACGTTCCGTTTGTTGTTTTCATATTCATTTAGTTATTTCATGTATCGTCTATTATTGATTAAAGAACATGAGTAATCACCACGCTGCATTTCGGCCCTCTCTCTCTACAAACGAAGAACGCCGTTACACAGCGCTAGTGTCAAACGCACATTAGTTTGCAATTTAGTCATATAAAAACTGCCACACATTTTACAGCCCTTAACGTCAGGTTTGGCAGTTTACCTGTCTAACATCAGCACTCTTGTGATCAGATGGGAGGGGTTGTAAATATTTTAGGCATGTCCTTAAAAACATGATTAAAATGTATTTTGTTTTATTTGATTAAAAACCAAGAACAGCCTCCCCTCCTCTCAATTAAGGCTTTTTGTTGTCCTCCCCAATGCAATAGTGAAGTAGTCAAGACTGTCAATAAAGGGTTTGGCTCCTGAGACCGCTTATTAAAATGTTTGAGAGGAGTTAAACAGTGAGCTGACATTCCCTTTTTATCTATGCATTGTAGGCAGGCTCACAATAGTTTTGCCATGGAGGTCTCATTTTGGATGTATGCAAAACCCTCCATAGTCTGCATTGTTTGAATATGACCTTGATGTTGCAAAACCTGAAATGGTGTTTTCTTTTCCCTCTGATAAAAGTAGAGACTCAAGCCAAGAAAATGGTGGATCATACACTGCAGTTGAGGAAGAGTAGAAAAGTAATTCTGCTTTGAAAGTGGATAAACTTGTTAACCAGTGTGCCACTTTTGAGAAAAGAGTCCATCAATATTTTGGAACACTTACTGTAGACCTCTTCTTTGTCTACACCCATTCATACACCCATTGTTCATCGTTCACACCCTCTTAATCCTTAGCCCCACACATCTCTTTAAGGATTCACATGTGAGGCCATGTGCTAAACAGAGTGAGTAAGGTAGTGTAGTAAACAACCAAAGATTTCAAGACAAAAAGTGGTGAAAGTAGTAGTAAAAATACACTTTTAGCCCTTGGCCTATATCCATATCAAATCAAATCAAATGTATTTGTCACATACACATGGTTAGCAGATGTTAATGCGAGTGTAGCAAAATGCTTGTGCTTCTAGTTTCGACAATGCAGTAATAACCAACGAGTAATCTAACCTAACAATTCCACAACTACTACCTTATACACACAAAAAAGGGATAAAGGGATAAAGAATATGTACTTAAAGATATATAAATGAGTGATGGTACAGAACGGCATAGGCAAGATGGAGTAGATGGCATAGAGTACAGTATATACATATGAGATGAGTAATGTAGGGTATGTAAACAAAGTGGCATAGTTAAAGTGGCTAGTGATACATGTATTACATAAAGATGCAGTAGATGATATAGAGTACAGTATATACATATACATATGAGATGAGTAATGTAGGGTATGTAAACATTATATTAAGTAGCATTGTTTAAAGTGGCTAGTGATATATTTTTACATCCATTTCCATTACTAAAGTGGCTGGAGTTGAGTCAGTGTGTTGGTGTTACGTTCCCCAGTTTGTGTTGTAGTTTGTGTATTTGCATGTGTTTTATTTCTGGAAATGGCTTCCTGAAATCCCTCAAGCAGCTGATTGGTCGACTCCAGGGCTAATTGGAGAGCTGACCACGCCCCCTCGTCAAGACACAGCTGTCTCCAATTACCTGTTCCTTCTGAAGCTATATAAAAGCCAGTGTTCTGGAGAGAGAGATTTGCTGGGAGGTCATTGCATAGAGATTTTGCTGGAGGTTATTGCATAGAGATTTTGCTGGAGGTTATTGCATAGAGATTTTGCTGGAGGTTATTGCATAGAGATTTTGCTGGAGGTTATTGCATAGAGATTTTGCTGGAGGTTATTGCATAGAGATTTTGCTGGAGGTTATTGCATAGAGATTTTGCTGGAGGTTATTGCATAGAGATTTTGCTGGAGGTTATTGCATAGAGATTTTGCTGGAGGTTATTGCATAGAGATTTTGCTGGAGGTTATTGCATAGAGATTTTGCTGGAGGTTATTGCATAGAGATTTTGCTGGAGGTTATTGCATAGAGATTTTGCTGGAGGTTATTGCATAGAGATTTTGCTGGAGGTTATTGCATAGAGATTTTGCTGGAGGTTGATTTGCTGAGATTAGATTTGCTGGGAGGTCATTGCAGAGATTTTGCTAGAGAGATTTGCTGGGAGGTCATTGCAGAGAGTTGGTATGTTCTGTGAGTTTGTTGCTCAGGTAGAGCTTATTTCATGTCCTTTGTTTCTTAGTTTGTTTGTGAAATTGTTTAATATTCTGTTTCATTTGTTCCCAGGGGAGAAGGGGAAGGCACATTGGGAGTGTTTAGGCAAGAGGCCCGCGGGCATACATATACCCGTAGTATATTCACTGTCTAGGCACACTAGGGAAGACCTGGGCGGACCACCCCCTGTATTTTGGTTAGGGCACCAGGTGGTGCTAAATTAGGTAAGTAGTGGGTAGGCAGGTAAGATAGGAGAGGGGGGGCTTTGAGATTTACTTTCTTTGCTTTGGTTCCGTCCAGCCCCTTTTCCCCATATTACCGTGTAAAGGAATAAAGTCCTTGTAAATGGTACCACATTCTGCCTGTTGTCATCCTTACTCGCACCTACAGTCCATACCTTTTTCACTTCACGGAGAGTTTAGTTGTAGCAGGGTGTTGCGTTCCCTCTTCATAGAGGTGTGCGTAACAGTTGGCAGCAGCCACTCAATGTTAGTGGTGGCTGTTTAACAGTCTGATGGCCTTGAGATAGAATCTGTTTTTCAGTCTCTCGATCCCTGCTTTGAAGCACCTGTACTGACCTCGCCTTCTGGATGATAGCGACGTGAACAGGCAGTGGCTCGGGTGGTTGTTGTCCTTGATCTTTATGGCCTTCCTGTGACATCGGGTGGTGTAGGTGTCCTGGAGGGCAGGTAGTTTGCCCCCGGTGATGCGTTGTGCTGACCTCACTACCCTCTGGAGAGCCTTGCGGTTGTGGGCGGAGCAGTTGCTGTACCAGGCGGTGATACAGCCCAACAGGATGCTCTCGATTGTGCCTCTGTAGAAGTTTGTGAGTGCTTTTGGTGACAAGCCAAATTTCTTCAGCCTCCTGAGGTTGAAGAGGCGTTGCTGCGCCTTCTTCACGGCACTGTCTGTGTAGGCGGACCAATTCAGTTTGTCCGTGATGTGTACGCCGAACTTAACTTACTACCCTCTCCACTACTGTCCCGTCGATGTGGATAATCTGATTTTGGTGCAAGTTATGTTAACATTACCGTCTCTGGTAAACACACAGTATATCACAAAGCTTTGTTTATTTGTCACATGCACAGGATACAGAAGGTGTAAACTGTACAGTGAATGGTTACTTGCATATGGAGTCTTTTGTTTAGACATCTAGCTAGCTAGCTAAACGATGAACCATAATCCCAACCCATACTACTAGCAATACAAACTGATTGTTATAGCTAGCCACTCTTCATGAATCTGCAGGTAGCTAAAGCTAACCAACTAGGCTCAATGTTTACTAGCTAGGTAACATTATGTTGTAACTAGCAAAGCAAATGGATTTCTGAGATGTCAATAATATTACTACACAGATCATACACATAACGTTAGGTAGCGAGCCAGCCAAAGTTAGCTAGCTAACAGTGCACTTTAACTTGGAATGAAAATGACTGACAAAATTTGAAACGTATAATATCTGAAAATGTAGCTAAACTCTTACTGATATAAATGGATGAACGGTTCTCCCTCTCTGTCATGGATGCCATGGTTGCTCTTAGTTTGAAGATGTAATCTGGAGACAGGTGTTTCATACAGCAGCCTGCTGTGTTCTCATTTCGACTCCCTGTGCATTTGCAATCATACTCTGCTTCGACCGGGCATTCATTTGAAAGAAGCTGATTTATGGAAATGCAATTAAGTTTGAACGGAGGGAACAGAAATAATCTCTGCATTCTGTAACATACGGTAGACACGTTAAGAGACAAAAGTGGTAAGAGAGAAGAGGTTTGCCCTGTTTTCCAGATACACATTTTGATAGTAATCTCATGACTCTACCATAGGCAAGATGCAGTAGATGGTATCGAGTACAGTATATACATATGAGATGAGTAATGTAGGGTATGTAAACATATTAAGTGGCATTGTTTAATAATGGGGCTAGTGATACATTTTTTACATGTATGGCAGCAGCCACTCAATGTTGGTGGTGGCTGTTTAACAGTCTGATGGCCTTGAGATAGAAGCTGTTTTTCAGCCTCTCGGTCTCTGCTTTGATGCACCTGTACTGACCTCGCCTTCTGGATGATAGCGATGTGAACAGGCAGTGGCTCGGGTGGTTGTTGTCCTTGATGATGTTTATGGCCTTCCTGTGACATCGGTTGGTGTAGGCGTCCTGGAGGGCAGGTAGTTTGGCCCCGGTGATGCGTTGTGCAGACCTCACTACCCTCTGGAGAGCCTTACGGTTGTGGGCGGAGCAATTGCCGTACCAGGCGATGATACCGCCCGACAAGATGCTCTAGATTGTGCATGTGTAAAAGTTTGTGAGTGCTTTTGGTGAAAAGCCAAATTTCTCCAGCCTCCTTCCTCACCACGCTGTCTGTGTGGGCGGACCAATTCAGTTTGTCCGTGATGTGTACGCCGAGGAACTTACAACGTTCTACCCTCTCCACTACTGTCCCGTCGATGTGGATTGGGGGGGTGCTCCCTCTGCTGAAGTCCACAATCATCTCATTTGTTTTGTTGACGTTGAGTGTGAGGTTATTTTCCTGACACCACACTCCGAGGGCCCTCACCTCCTCCCTGTAGGCCGCCTCGTCGTTGTTGGTAATCAAGCCTACCACTGTAGTGTCGTCTGCAAACTTGATGATTAAGTTGGTGTCGTGCATGGCCACGCAGTCGTGGGTGAACAGGGAGTACAGGAGAGGGCTCAGAAGGCACCCCAGTGTTGACGATCAGCGGGGTGGAGATGTTGTTACCTACCCTCACCACCTTGGGGCGGCCCGTCAGGTAGTCCAGTACCCAGTTGCACAGGGCGGGGTCGCAACCCAGGGTCTCGAGCTTGATGACGAGTTTGGAGGGTACTATGGTGTTAAATGCTGAGCTGTAGTCGATGAACAGCATTCTCATATAGGTATTCCTCTTGTCCAGTTGGGTTAGGGCAGTGTGTTTGCGATTGCGTCGTCTGTGGACCTATTGGGGCGGTAAGCAAATTGGAGAGGGTCTAGGGTGTCAGGTAGGGTGGAGGTGATATGGTCCTTGACTAGTCTCTCAAAGCACTTCATGATGACGGAAGTGAGTGCTACGAGGCGGTAGTCGTTTAGCTCAGTTACCTTAGCTTTCTTGGAAACAGGAACAATGGTGGCCCTCTTGAAGCATGTGGGAACAGCAGACTGGGATAAGAATTGATTGAATATGTCCGTAAATACACCAGCCAGCTGGTCTGTGCATGTTCTGAGGACGCGGCTGGGGATAACGTCTGGGCCTGCAGCCTTGCGAGGGTTAACACGTTTAAATGTTTTACTCACGTCGAGGAGAGTCCGCAGGTTTTGGTAGAGGGCCGTGTCAGTGGCACTGTATTGTCCTCAAAGCGAGCAAATAAGTTGTTTAGTCTGTCTGGGAGCAAGACATCCTGGTCCGCGATGGGGCTGGTTTTCTTTTTGATAGACAGTAGACCCTGCCACATACCTCTTGTGTCTGAGCCGTTGAATTGCGACTATACTTTGTCTCTATACCGACGCTTAGCTTGTTTGATTGCCTTGTGGAGGGAATAGCTACACTGTTTGTATTTGGTCATGTTTCCGGTCACTTTGCCCTGGTTAAAAGCAGTGGTTTGCGCTTTCAGTTTCGCTCGAATGCTGCCATCAATCCATGGTTTCTGGTTGGGGAATGTTTTAATAGTTGCTGTGTGTACGACATCGCCAATACACTGGCTAATGAACTCGCTCACCGAATCAGCATATTCGTCAATGTTGTTCTTTGGTGCAATGCGGAACATATCCCAATCCACGTGATCGAAGCAATCTTGAAGCGTGGAATCAGATTGGTCGGACCAGCGTTGAACAGACCTGAGAGCGGGAGCTTCCTGTTTAAGTCGTGGTCAGCTTTTCCGAAAGGAGGGTGGGGGAGGGCCTTATATGCGTTGCGGAAGTTAGAATAACAATGATCCAGGGCTTTACCAGCCCTGGTAGCACAATCGATATGCTGTTAGAATTTAGGGAGTCTTGTTTTCAGATTAGCCTTGTTAAGACCCTTTACTCAGTGCTTTGTTGAATAACCTTTGGCAGCGATTACAGCCTTGAGTGTATGTGATATTAAGTAAATGTGACATATATTTTTAAAAGTAAATGTGATGTTTCAGTTTTTTAGGTTGCAAAAATGTCTAAAATCCTGTTTTGTCATTATGGGGTATTGTGTCTAGATTGATGAGGAAAAACAAGTTTAATACATTTTAGAATAAGGCTGTAACGTAAAACAAAGTGGAAAAAGTCAAGGGGTCTGAATACTTGTCGAATACACTGTACCTCATTGGTATGGAGGACAGTCTACACATTTCCCCAGGGCTGAACTCATTGTGAACTGAAAGAAGACATTACCCTTTTTGTTCTTCAATCTTACCAAGTGTTTATAATATGGATATTCAACAATTTACTCAGCAATTAAATTAATTTGGATAGTCAATTTCTACAGACTATCTACAGACTAATAATATAATTTCAACTAACTATCTATGAAACCAAAGCCTAGCTCCAACCCTAACATTAACCCTTATCCTAACCCTAACCTTAAACTTAACCCTTATCCTAGCCCTTACCATTACCCTAACCCTTATTCTTAACCTAACCCTAACTGTAACCTTAGCAAGCAGTTGCTTACAACAGATAGTTTGTTGATAGTATGACTGTCTGCCAGACTATTCCAAATAAAGTGTGCCCTTCAATTATTGTGGTATTGCTACATCAGCAGCATTTTGCTTTGGTTCAAATAGCTCCACAAAAAAATCTAATACTTTTAATTGATTGACTGATTTTCCTCATCAACACTTTCCATCTTTCCTCTGTCCCTTGGTTGGCATGTTTTATTGGAGTTACTACTCATGCTTGCTTTGCAAATTGCACTTTTTACTTTAACACAGCAGAGCTTAATTAAAGGTGCATGCTTGAGTGGTCACGGGGCCTTCTGAATCACAAAGAAGCAAATCATTGCCCTCGGAATTTCAAATGAGCAAATTGCGTGGTGGCCCGTTGCGGATTGTTCTAGAATGAGTCGGAGTGCCAAACTGCAATTCACTGACCCGCGGCCATAGACCAAAGCTCTGTCCATCTCCAGGGCACTGGCACCAGATGGCAGTGCCAGACACACGGATAGAAAAAGAAAGAAAGAGAGAAAAGGGGGGTGAGAGAGGCAGGGAATGAGAGAGGGAAAGAAAGAGAGAGGAAAAATAAGAAAATGGGGGTTAGTATACGGAAGAGAGGGAATAAAGCATTTCAGTTCAGTCAGATCATTAGATTTCTAAACTCGGCAGTGGAGGACAGATTTGCATAGCCTAGGGTTTGCAGTGGCACACTTTCCACCTCCTCTTTCTCTCTCCTCTTTTTCATCTCTAAAAAAATAAAATAAAATCTCTCTCCCTCTATCCCCCTCTCTCTATATCTCTCATGTTGATTGTCTGAAAGTCATTCCACTATTTGTGTCAAGGCGGGTTCAGTGATGAAAAGAATAACAGTCAAAGTTTAAGGCTCCTTCCCTTCAGTCTTCTTGTATTCACAGGCTGGTTCCTGAATGCAGCCCAGATCTCTGGTGAGAAGGGATAGAGGACACAGGGCACCTCTACAGAGAGAGGGGGGACGCTAGGAGCCCCCTTCCCCCCCACACAGTTATAATGTTTCAGAGAGATTATTACTGGCTGGCTGTTGGGTGGGTGGGTGGAAAGTGCCTGTTTAAACTGTGCCTGTGTATGTGTCTGTTTTAATCTGGACCAAGACAGCAGCATCAACACATCCATTGCAGACAAACAGACTCATGACATCAACCAGATGACGATAAATCAATTTAAAAAGCCACACAAGGTAATGAACATGTGAACAACATGCAAACGTGTGTGTACGTGTGTGCGTGTGTGTATCCTGTTGTGTATTCTGTTGTGTGGGGCAAAAAAAGTATTTAGTCAGCCACCAATTGTGCAAGTTCTCCCACTTAAAAAGATGAGAGAGGCCTGTAATTTTCATCATAGGTACACTTAAACTATGACAGACAAAATGAGAAGGAAAAAAATCCAGAAAATCACATTGTAGGATTTTTGAATTTATTTGCAAATTATGGTGGAAAATATGTATTTGGTCACCTACAAACAAGCAAGATTTCTGGCTCTCACAGACCTGTAACTTCTTCTTTATTAAGAGGCTCCTCTGTCTTCCACTCATTACCTGTATTAACGGCACCTGTTTGAACTTGTTATCCGTATAAAAGACACCTGTCCACAACCTCAAACAGTCAAACTCCACTGTGGCCAAGACCAAAGAGCTGTCAAAGGACACCAGAAACAAAATTGTAGACCTGCACCAGACCTGGAAGACTGAATCTGCAATAGGTAAGCAGCTTGGTTTGAAGAAATCAACTGTGGGAGCAATTATTAGGAAATGGAAGACATACAAGACCACTGATTATCTCCCTCGATCTGGGGCGCCACGCAAGATCTCACCCTGTGGGGTCAAAATGATCACAAGAACAGTGATCATTTTGATTTGTGAGAATGTCATATGGTCAGATGAAACCAAAATGGAACTTTTTGGTAAAAATTCAACTCGTGTTTGGAGGACAAAGAATGCTGAGTTGCATCCAAAGAACACCATACCCACTGTGAAGCATGGGGGTGGAAACATCATGCTTTGGGGCTGTTTTTCTGCAAAGGGACCAGGACGACTGATCCGTGTAAAGGAAAGAATGAATGGGGCCATGTATCGTGAGATTTTGACTGAAAACCTCCTTCCATCAGCAAGGGCATTGAAGATGAAACGTGGCTGGGTCTTTCAGCATGACAATGATCCCAAATACACCGCCATTTCAAGGTCCCGGAGCGGCCTAGCCAGTCTCCAGATGTCAACCCCATAGAAAATCTTTGGAGGGAGTTGAAAGTCCGTGTTGCCCAGCAACAGCCCCAAAACATCAATGCTCTAGAGGAGATCTGCATGGAGGAATGGGGCAAAATTCCAGCAACAGTGTGTGAAAACCTTGTGAAGACTTACAGAAAACGTTTGACCTCTTTTATATACCCTTTGTTGGCAATGACAAAGTATTGAGATAAACTCTTTTCATTGACCAAATACTTATTTTCCTCCATAATTTGCAAATAAATTCTTTAAAAATCCTACAATGTGATTTTCTGGATTTTTTTTCCTCATTTTGTCTGTCATAGATGAAGTGTACCTATGATGAAAATTACAGGCCTCTCTCATCTTTTTAAGTGGGAGAACTTGCACAATTGGTGGCTGACTAAATACTTTTTTTGCCCCACTGTAAAACCTGCATATTCAAATACATAGTAGTGTTACGCTCGTCGTCGTAAGGAATAGTGGACCAAAGCGCAGCGTGGTAAGTGTTCATGATATTTATTGATCAAAACACTCGAACAAAATAACAAAGAGAAAAAACCGAACAGTTCTGTAAGGCAAATAAACTATACAGAAAACAACTACCCACAAAACACAGGTGGGAAAAAGGCTACCTAAGTATGATTCCCAATCAGAGACAACGATAGACAGCTGCCTCCGATTGGGAGCCACACTCTGCAAAAAAACAAAGAAACAGAAAACATAGAAATAAATAAACTAGAATGCCCACCCTAGTCATACCCTGGCCAAACCAAAATAGAGAATAAAAGCCTCTCTAGGGCGTGACAAGTAGCCTACATTTCATATACAGTGGCTCGCGAAAGTATTCACCCCCCTTGGCATTTTTCCTATTTTGTTGTCTTACAACCTGGAATTAAAATGGATTTTGGGGGGGTTGTATCGTTTGATTTACACAACATGCCTACCACTTTGAAGATGCAAAATATATTTTCCTTGTGAAACAAGCATGAAATAAGACAAAAAAACAGAAAACTTGAGCGTGCATAACTATTCACCCCCCCACCAAAGTGAATACTTTGTAGAGACATCTTTTGCAGCAATTATAGCTGCAAGTCTCTTGGGGTCTGTCTCTATAAGCTTGGTACGTCTAGCCACTGGGATTTCGCCCATTCTTCAAGGAAAAACTGCTCCAGCTCCAGCTCCTTCAAGTTGGATGGCTTCCGCTGGTGTCCAGCAATCTTTAAGTCATACCACAGATTCTCAATTGGATTGAGGTCTGGGCTTTGACTAGGCCATTCCAATACATTTAAATGTTTCCCCTTAAACCACTAAAGTGTTGCTTTAGCAGTATGCTTAGGGTCATTGTCCTTCTGGAAGGTGAAACTCTGTCCCAGTCTCAAATCTCTGGAAGACTGAAACATGTTTCCCTCACGAATTTCTCACGAATTTCCCTCTATTTAGGCTTTGTCACATCCGGCCGTGATTGGGAGTCCCTTAGGACGGCACACAATTGGCCCAGCGTCATCCGGGTTTGGCCGGGGTAGGCCGTCATTGTAAATAAGAATTTGTTCTTAACTGACTTGCCTAGTTAAATAAAGGTTAAATAAATAAAATACATATAAATATTGCTCCATCCATCATTCCTTCAATTCTGAAGGATATGCTGTCATATTCTTCCCATTTTTTTAAATAATAGATTTAATAGTGCTCTGTGGGATGTACAAAGTTTTGGATAATTTTTTATAACCCAACCCTGATCTGTACTTCTCCACAACTTTGTCCCTGAGCTGTTTGGAGAGCTTCTTGGTCTTCATGGTGCCTCTTGTTTGGTGGTGCCCCTTGCTTAGTGGTTTTGCAGACTCCGGGGCCTTTCAGAACAGGTGCATATACAGTGCCTTGCGAAAGTATTCGGCCCCCTTGAACTTTGCGACCTTTTGCCACATTTCAGGCATCAAACATAAAGATATAAAACTGTATTTTTTTGTGAAGAATCAACAACAAGTGGGACACAATCATGAAGTGGAACGACATTTATTGGATATTTCAAACTTTTTTTAAAAATCAAAAACTGAAAAATTCGGCTTGCAAAATTATTCAGCCCCTTTACTTTCAGTGCAGCAAACTCTCTCCAGAAGTTCAGTGAGGATCTCTGAATGATCCAATGTTGACCTAAATGACTAATGATGATAAATACAATCCACCTGTGTGTAATCAAGTCTCCGTATCAATGCACCTGCACTGTGATAGTCTCAGAGGTCCGTCAAAAGTGCAGAGAGCATCATGAAGAACAAGGAACACACCAGGCAGGTCCGAGATACTGTTGTGAAGAAGTTTAAAGCCGGATTTGGATACAAAAAGATTTCCCAAGCTTTAAACATCCCAAGGAGCACTGTGCAAGCGATAATATTGAAATGGAAGGAGTATCAGACCACTGCAAATCTACCAAGACCTGGCCGTCCCTCTAAACTTTCAGCTCATACAAGGAGAAGACTGATCAGCGATGCAGCCAAGAGGCCCATGATCACTCTGGATGAACTGCAGAGATCTACAGCTGAGGTGGGAGACTCGGTCCATAGGACAACAATCAGTCGTATATTGCACAAATCTGGCCTTTATGGAAGAGTGGCAAGAAGAAAGCCATTTCTTAAAGATATCCATAAAAAGTGTCGTTTAAAGTTTGCCACAAGCCACCTGGGAGACACACCAACATGTGGAAGAAGGTGCTCTGGTCAGATGAAACCAAAATTGAACTTTTTGGCAACAATGCAAAGCGTTATGTTTGGCGTAAAAGCAACACAGCTCATCACCCTGAACACACCATCCCCACTGTCAAACATGGTGGTGGCAGCATCATGGTTTGGGCCTGCTTTTCTTCAGCAGGGACAGGGAAGATGGTTAAAATTGATGGGAAGATGGATGGAGCCAAATACAGGACCATTCTGGAAGAAAACCTGATGGAGTCTGCAAAAGACCTGAGACTGGGACGGAGATTTGTCTTCCAACAAGACAATGATCCAAAACATAAAGCAAAATCTACAATGGAATGGTTCAAAAATAAACATATCCAGGTGTTAGAATGGCCAAGTCAAAGTCCAGACCTGAATCCAATCGAGAATCTGTGGAAAGAACTGAAAACTGCTGTTCACAAATGCTCTCCATCCAACCTCACTGAGCTCTAGCTGTTTTGCAAGGAGGAATGGGAAAAAATGTCAGTCTCTCGATGTGTAAAACTGATAGAGACATACCCCAAGCGACTTACAGCTGTAATCGCAGCAAAAGGTGGCGCTACAAAGTATTAACTTAAGGGGGCTGAATAATTTTGCACGCCCAATTTTTCAGTTTTTGATTTGTTAAAAAAGTTTGAAATATCCAATAAATGTCGTTCCACTTCATGATTGTGTCCCACTTGTTGTTGATTCTTCACAAAAAAATACAGTTTTATATCTTTATGTTTGAAGCCTGAAATGTGGCAAAAGGTCGCAAAGTTCAAGGGGGCCGAATACTTTCGCAAGGCACTGTATACTGAGGTTGTCACGCCCTGGCCATAGAGAGGCTTTTTTTTCTCTATTTTGGTTAGGCCAGGTTGTGACTAGGGTGGGCATTCTATGTCCTTTTTTCTATGTTTTGTATTTCTATGTCTTGGCCTGGTATGGTTCTCAATCAGGGACAGCTGTCTATCGTTGTCTCTGATTGAGAACCATACTTAGGTACCCTTTTCCCCCACCTGTTTTGTGGGAAGTTAACTTTGTAGTTGTTCAGGGCACATAGCCCAAAGCTTCACGGTTGTTTTTTTTGTTCTTCATTTTGTCGTCGTCATTTTTCAATAAAGTTAAAATGTACGCTTACCATGCTGCACCTTGGTCCAGTCCTTCAGCCAGCCGTGACAGAGGTCATGTGACACTTAGATTGCACACAGGTGGACTTTATTTAACTAATTATGTGACTTCTGAAGGTAATTGGTTGCACCCGATCTTATTTAGGGGCTTCATAGCAAAGGGGGTGAATACTTATGCACACACAAACTTTTCAATTTTTTATTTTTTAGAATTTTTTGAAACAAGTTACTTTTTTTCATTTCACTTCACCAATTTGGACTATTTTGTGTATGTCCATTACATGAAATCCATATAAAAATCAATATCAATGACAGGTTGCAATGCAACAAAATAGGAAAAACGCCAAGGGGGATGAATAGTTTTGCAACGCACTGTAATTTTCTACTAAAATAAACTACACAGCATGACTAGCTTCCAGATGTCATGTTCTGACCTTAGTTTCTTTGTTTTTGTCTTTTTTTTAGTATGGTCAGGGCATGAGTTGGGGTGGGCAGTCTGTTTGTTTTTCTATGTTGTTTTTTGAGTTCGGCATAGTATGGTTCTCAATCAGAGGCAGTTGTCAATTGTTGTCCCTGATTGAGAATCATACTTAGGTAGCCTGGGTTTCACTTTTGGTTTGTGGGTGTTTGTTTCTGTGTGAGTGTTTGGGCCACACGGTACTGTTTCGATTTTGTTCACATCGTTTATTGTTTTGTTCCAGTGTTCAGTTTGTTTATTAAAAAGACATGAACACAGACCACGCTGCACCTTGGTCTTCCTCTCTATCTCCAGACGACATCCGTTACACCAGAGATGTGTATTGTAATGAATGGTGGTGGTACTCATTTTCAATGTCACTGGATGGATTTGAAGAAATAGGCCCCAGTGAGTTTAGAATGTGCTGACGTAACAAACAACACTGACTGATTGATAGAGGAACCACTGGACCTAGCCATCCATCATTACGGTAAATAAATGGCACATTTTTATTGGACATTTTCTTATTTTAAAATAACAATTTATAAGCTGCAGTGAAAGCAATCAATTGTGATGATTTGGTTGCTCTGTTAGTGACAATACATACCATTATTTACTTTGGAGACATTAACTGGGGTTGTAATATTTGGTGAGGGTGGACAATGAATTTGAAATATAACAAGATCATTGTTCCCAGAGCTACTTAAGAGAAGCTACTCTACCATAAAACTTCTCTTGCCGAGATAAATTATAAGGCATGAATCATGATGTGCTTACTTTAGAAAAACAAACTTTAAAAAATATATTTTTTAAATGGAACGATTGACATGCATCATATAATGGTGGAATGGAGAACAGAGAATGGAGATTGGCTGGTTTCTCCAAGTATTCCGCCTTATTAAGAAATAACCCACTGATATTTAAATGTGTACAAGCTGTTAGTTGTCAAGACAACTGGTTGGCAGTTGCAGCATAGAATTTTAAAAAAAATGCTATGATTGGCAGTCACCCTGGCATTGCTGTGGATTGTCACCTTGGCATTGGCTTCTGGTAATCCATTGGACGAATAAAGCCCTTCATATGAGATATGGAATGCATCAGTTGTCAAGGACTCCAGCTGGAATGAGAGTTTGAATATCTTTAGCCCTGATTAAAGGTCCAATGCAGCCATTTTTCTTATCTCAATATCAAATAATTTATTGGTAATAATTAGGTACCTTACTATGGTAAAACAAGAAACAACAATAGCTTCTTAGCAAAGAGCAATTTCTGGGAGTGGTCTAAGTGGGGATGGGAAAACTAAAAATTAGCTTGTAATCACAAGGAGAGGTTTTTAGATTTCTTCAAAACAAAAAAAGCTTTATAATTTAATTACTGCAGTAATAGAGCTGGTCGGTAATCACCCCTGGAGATGATCACAGAACTCAACGAGTGGATTTGAGCCACAGAATTGTATAGCAAAGTCCATCCACCTGGATGTTCATGACAAATAACAGATGTATGGAATGGGTCACAAGGTTACTAATAATTAACAGCAAACAGTATCTTCTGTAAATACTGTCCTCAATGTGTAGAGACCAGGGTCTGGCCCAAGCCATCTCCCCTGATACCTTCCAGTCAGAAACGTTAACTCGTGCTATGGAATGCAGTATCACCCAAAGACATCGTACATCTTCCAGAGGCCCACTCTCAGAAGAACATACACAGATGAGCGCCCTAACAACCCCTTGCATAAAACAACCATTTAATGCAACAACAGCATTGTAACATAATCTTGTAATTTCTCCACCATAACATTTTAATGCAATAGATTATTAGGGTAGAAGAATGCTTGACCCGTTCCAAAATTCAGTGAATGAGAAAAAAGCACAACACATTCTATGACTATTATCCTTCCAGGTAGGAAGGTGAATTAAAATCGCAAGGCTAATGCTGCCTTCAAAACAAAAGTTGCCCTAAACTGCCCTATAGTATTTCTTTGCCTCTCTCTGACGTTAAAATAAGTATAATTCTTATGTAGGTCAGAGATAAGAAAAGAGGAAGACATTGGTCTGTGTGATTATTCAGAGGAGATACAAATTACCAGAGAGAACCAAGTACAGAGATGAACAAATGTGTTGTATAACACAACCATCCCTGGGGGTGATACACAATGAGTTCATACATTGATACAAACACAGTCACAGACACAGACACATATAAAGACACATGTACAGACACACATCCAGACACAGACACATACACAGAAACTGATACAGACACAGACAGAGGCACCGACAACAACACACAGATGACATAGACACAGATACAGACACAGATACAGATACAACCACCTTAGCCAAATACATGTAAACTCAGTTTTTCACAATTCCTGAAATGTAATCCTCATTTAAAAATACCCTGTCTTAGGTCAGTTAAAATAACCACTTTATTTGTGAGTGTGAAATCTCAGAATAATAGTAGATAGAATGATTTATTTCAGCTTGTATGTCTTCACATCACATTCCCAGTTGGTCAGAAGTTTACATACACTCAATTAGTATTTGGTAGCCTTCCACAAGCTTCCCACAGTAAGTTGTGTGAATTTTGACCCATTCCTCCTGAGAGAGCTGGTGTAACTGAGTCAAGTTTGTAGACCTCCTTGCTCGCACACGCCTTCTCGGTTCTGCTCACAAATCTTCCATAGGATTGAGGTCAGGGCTTTGTGATGGTCACTCCAATACCTTGACCTTTTTGTCCTTAAGCCATTTTGCCACAACGTTGGAAGTATGCTTGGGGTATTTGTCCATTTTGGAAGACCCTTTTGCGACCAAGATTTAACTTCCTGTCTGATGTCTTGAGATGTTGTTTCAATATATCCACATAATTTTCCACCCTCATGA
The DNA here is from genome assembly GCF_057628025.1 of Oncorhynchus mykiss. NCBI lineage: Eukaryota > Metazoa > Chordata > Actinopteri > Salmoniformes > Salmonidae > Oncorhynchus > Oncorhynchus mykiss. The sequence goes on along the minus strand of NC_143025.1, from coordinate 81,730,526 downwards.
TGCCATCTATTTTGTGAAGTGCACCAGTGATCTGTCAATAAAATGCCCAGCTGCTCCTGAATCTACTAGCGCCTTATGCTGGGAATGTGGGGAAAACTCAGGAAAATTAATTGAAAAAAACATCTGAGCAACAGGGGGCACTGGGTGAGCTTGGTGCCGATTCACCTGGGGTGACAGGAGAGTGCCCTGCCTGCTGCCTCGACTCCCAGAGGAACCTCCCCAACACTGACCAGCAGTGTGCCCTCTGCGGCCACAGATGGTGCATGGAACGGCCCCTTCTCCGGTCGCCCTAAATGCAGCACCTCCCAGCTCCATGGGCGTCTTAGCGATGGTGCTGGGGGATGGAACCGACAGACCCCGATCTGGTCATCCGCGGGTAGCCAGCAGGTTATCCAGCCGGATGGACAGATCCACCAGCTGGTCGAATGTGAGACTGGTGTCCCTGCAGGCCAACTCCCGACAGATGACGATCAGGGCCCTGTAGTTCCATCCTGCGCCGGCAGCCAGGGTCCGGAATTCCAATGCAAACTCTTGTGCGCTCCTCGTCCCCTGCCTCAGTTGAACGAGACGTTCACCTGCCGCTCAACCCTCAGGCGGGTGGTCAAAGACTGCCCGGAAGTGGCGGGTGAAATCCTCGAAGTGGTCCAACACCGCTTCTTCTTCCCTACATATGGCGTTGGCCCACTCCTGGGCTTTCCCTGAGAGGCAGGAGACGAGGTTGGCCATGCTGTCACGGCCCGAAGGAGCCGGGTGGACGGTTGCCAGGTAGAGCTCTTGCTGGAGCAAGAACCCCTGACAACCCGCCACCGTTCCATCATACTCCCTCGGGAAGGCGAGTCGAATCCCACTGGGCCCGGGTGAAGGAGGGGTGAGTGATGGTGAGACTGGTGGTGCTGGTGGAGACACTGGAGGGACTCCTCTTCTCACCCAGCGCTCCATGGTTTGTAGAACGCGATCCATGGCTCTGCCGAGATGCTGTAGCATGCTGCTGGACTCGCTCCTCAACCCCTACTGCAGGGCACCTGCTCCTGCTGACTCCATTCTGAGTGGGTGCGTGTTTCTGTCAAGGCTGTGGGTAAACTGGTGAATGGAGTCACGCGCAGGAGTGCTGATATGCGTGGACAAGGTATTTAATACAATATAACACCAGTATAAACAAAATATTATGGTGCGGAAAACTACCGGTACCATGAAATAAACGGGTATAATAACAAACCCGGCAACAAATTCCAGCCGTCAATAACAGCCTGAACAATAAAACAAACACGCACACAAACATGGGGGAAACCAGAGGGTTATATAATGAACATGTAATGGGGAAATTGAAACCAGGTGTGTAGAAAACAAAGACAAAACAAATGGAAAATGAAAAGTGGATCGGCGATGGCAAGAAGGCCGGTGATGTCGACCGCCGAACACCGCTCGAACAAGGAGAGGGACCGACTCCGGCGGAGGTCGTGACACTCCTCCTTTCTCCTCAAAACATAACAATGGTCATTATGGCCAAACAGTTCTATTTTTGTTTCATCAGACCAGAGGACATTTCTCCAAAGAGTACGATCTTTGTCCCCATGTGCAGTTGTAAACCGTAGTCTGTTTTTTTAAAATGGGTTTGGAGCAGTGGCTTCTTCCTTGCTTAGCGGCTTTTCAGGTTATGTTGATATGGGACTCGTTTAACTGTGGATATAGATACTTTTGTACCTGTTTCCTCAAGCATATTCACAAGGTCCTTTGCTGTTGTTCTGCGATTGATTTGCGGTTTTTGCACCAAAGTACCTTCATCTCTAAGAGACAGAACGTGTTTCCTTCCTGAGCGGTATGACGGCTGTGTGGTTCCCTGGTGTTTATACTGGCATACTATTGTTTGTACAGATGAACATGGTACCTTCAGGCATTTGGAAATTGCTCCCAAGAATTAACTATACTTGTGGAGATCTACAATTTATTTTCTGAGGTCTTGGCTGATTTCTTTTGATTTTCCCATGATTCCAAGCAAAGAGGCACTGAGTTTGAAGGTAGGCCTTGAAATACATCCACAGGTACACCTCAAATGGACTCAAAGTATGTAAATTAGCCTATCAGAAGCTTCTAAAGTCATGACATAATTTTCTGGAATTTTCCAAGCCATTTAAAGGCACAGTCAACTTAATGTAAACTTCTGACCCACTGGAATTGTGATACAGTGAATTATAAGTTAAATTATCTCTCTGTAAACAATTGTTGGAAAAATGACTTGTGTCTTGCACAAAGTAGATGTCCTAACCATCTTGCCAAAACTATAGTTTGTTAACAAGAAATTTGTGGAGTGGTTGAAAAACGAGTTTCAATGACTCCAATCTAAGTGTATCTTATCTTCCGTCTTTATGTGTAGTTACACAGACACAGATACATACACAGACACAGACACAGGCACAAGGCACAGACACAGACATAGATACTGACACAGATGTGCAGTGTGCTGGACACTCCAATTCATCTACATGCTTTCCTAGAGAGAGAGAGAGAACCAGAACAGATAATAGGGGAAGGAGAGAGAGAGAAACAGAACATAGAGAACGAGAAATATACAGAAAGAGAAAGAGATAAATAGAGGGGAGAGAGAGAGGGATGTTTAGAAGGAGAGGGATAAGGCGTGTTGCATGTGCCGAGTTTAACAGTCAACTCTTATGGGCCTGCTTGCATTGTTGTAAAGTACCTAAGTAAAAATAATTTCAAGTACTACTTAAGTAGTTTTTTGGGGTATCTGTACTTTACTTTACAATTAATATTTTTGACAACTTTTACTTTTAGTTCACTATATTCCTATAGAAAGTCTTGTATTTTTTACTCCATACATTTTCCCTGATACCCAAAAGTACTTGTTACATTTTGACAGGAAAATGGTCCAATTCACGCACTCCTCTCCTTGTTCGTGCGGCCCACCGATCTACGTTTCTTTTTCCATTTGTTTTGTCTTGATTGTACACACCTGGTTTCCATTACGTTATAATTTATTCCCAATTTAACCCTCTGGTTCCCACATGGTTTTGTGTGTGTTTGTTCTTTGTTAAGTGGTCCCTCTTTGTGTCGAGCTAGAATATGTTTCTCTGTATGGAATTAGTTGTTGATTTATTCGAGTAAAGTACGTTTTTACTCAGTTCTGTGTCCTTCGCCTGACTCCGTCCTACCAGCTGCACACTGACACCTGTCAACATCCCTGGTCCTCCCTACTGCCTCTGATTTGGTGGACTCACTAAACACAAATGCTTCATTTGTAAATTCTGTCTAAATAGCTATCTGTAAATAAATAAAAAACAAGAAAATTGTGCCATCTTGTTTGATTAGTATAAGGTTCCATAACTTTGTCCACACAGGGCATCGGAACACACAAAATACATTTGGATAATTTTCATTACATTTTGAGTGTTTTATTTAACTTATGTACGTACACGTGTGGTGTTCCCAGTCAAAAATGACTAGTCATTAGAAATGAATGGGTGAGACTACAATTAGTGTATAAAAGAGTTCAGGCACATGGCCATTCATCAGATGGACACACTTCTCTCCCAGACCCCCACATGCATGTGTGTTTGAGCACACACACATTGTTTCAATAATATATAGAACTTTTCTCACAGCTCTGGTATATAAAGCTTTTTAGAGGTCTTGCTCACAATTCATTCTGTGGCAGCACAATGACCAAACAATAAACTGTATGTGAGGCTCTTGATCATATCTTTGATCATGACACTGGTAAGGAGGAGAGTCCTTGTTAAACTTTGACACAAAGTAGTCTGTGATAAGTAGCACAATATGTTTCATCTGAGTATTTGTTATAGTCAAAATAATCCATACATTATGTTTTTTTTAATTAAAAAAACGAGTTGTATGAGCTCAGGTCAATGAGGCCTACAGGCCATAAATAGCAAATACAAGTTCAAAACTTGTAATGTTCACAAGAACTTAAGTTGATAAAAAGATCTAACACAACATTAGGTGCTAATATATGTATTATTATGGAATTATAATCAGCTATGATGGGGCAGTCATTTTGGACCGGGAACACAGAATCAATGAACATGAAACGAACACAACAGGAGGGTTAAAGTATCTTTACTTTCACTCAAGTATGACAACTGAGTACTTTTTCCAACACTGAAATTATGTTTGTAACATTTATATTCTGAACCCTTAAAGCTGCTAAAGAGCAGGCCTGGTTGGTTTGACTCAGAGATAATGTACTCAATATCACTCACGCTCAGTTCAGAATCAGCCCTCCAACGCACAGTACATTAGAGCAAGCCAAGTATTAGACAGAGCATTAGGAGCAAGCATCTCTGTTTTATTTCAACAGTCCACTTCAACTCTTTAAAATTACTGTTCTATTCCCATACCCCGGTCTGATTCAAGAGCCATTCAAACCATTAGGGCCCCAATTGAAAGTAATGTTTAAAGAGAGAGTTTAGATTGAAAATATTTGAGATGACCACAAATAACATACAACCATTTGGTCAATTAGGAACACATCAGAACAGCTAATCTGCTGCGGTACTTGGAAGATGTAGTCTCATCTATGTTTACAGTCATTTATAAAAAAGTAGCAAGATATGTACTTTCACTAATTGCTTATCTCAATCTTGCAGGGCATTACTGTCACACCCTGATCTGTTCCACCTGTCTTTGTGCTTGTCTCCACCCCCCTCCAGGTGTCGCCCATCTTCCCATCATCCCTGTGTATTTATACCTGTGTTCTCTGTTTGTTTGTTGCCAGTTCGTCTTGTCAGGTCTTACCAGCGTGCTTTTCCGTCTTTCTTTTTTTCAAGTTCTGTTTCCAAGTTTTCCCAGTTCTGACTATTTTAGCCTGCCTGCCATCCTTTACCTGCCTGACTCTGACCTAATTATGAAAGACGGAAAAGCACGCTGGTAAGACCTGACAAGGCGAACTGGCAACAAACAAACAGAGAACACAGGTATAAATACACAGGGATGATGGGAAGATGGGCGACACCTGGAGGGGGGTGGAGACAAGCACAAAGACAGGTGAAACAGATCAGGGTGTGACAATTACTGGACCATGTGTAACGATTTTAGAGAATGGTGATGGTGTACTTCTTCTTGTGGGTCTCAAACTCAGGTCTCCCTGCCCATTGTCAGACCTGCTGCAACAGGCTGTACAGGCGTACCTAGGCAAGGTTAATTAGAAATGGATGAGATGGTCTCTGATGTAGACACTGGCTACATAGCAGCTGAACATGTCTCACCATTCTTTCTGATGAGTCTACTACCTATGTAATGGCTTAGCTAGGGGAAACATACGGCATCTGCTAGGACTAGGCAGTTCAATCCCCCCAAACCCCTTAGGGAAGCACCCCACCACTTATAACAACAGAAATGATTGATGAGAAAAGCCCTCTTTCTTCCATACCGCCACTTTGGAAACAATCTTTTAGGCCCCAAAGCTGAGAGTCAGGGCTCCTTGTAGTGTCAGGTCTCTAATAGTCTCTCTGTAGGAGAATGGGAGCCATTAGCCAGGTGAATGACACCAGCGAGCTAGAGAACGTCCAAGGGCAAGTGAAAATGTTGCTAGGGTGAAAAGATTTCAATCCAGCCTTAGGTTCTGGTGATGTTTGGATGTTTACCATGTATTTTCTGTAGTTCTTGGTGGAACTTCATACATACGACTCTGTGCCCCTATCTGAGGTTGCACAATTACCAGGTTTTCTAGAAATCCTGGCTGGAAGACTGGATTTCCTGCTTTTCACTCCTTATTCTGTGAATCTTCCATCTGGGATTTCTGGAAAACCTCTGGAAAGTTATCAAAGTTTTAACCCTGCTTCAGAAATACAGCTGTTCAATCAACTGCAGTTAAAAGCTAACCACATTGTGGGTCATTCAGAATGTTTATTGTGTGCTAGAGATGTAAACGGCATTTGAACCAATACTCTTTTATCAGGAATTGATTGAATTGGGTGTCATGTGAGGGGATTGGAGAAGACAGTGTGAACATTTGTTTTGAATGACTAGAATGTGTATATAATGAGGACAATTTCCTGCTGCAGTCCTCGCCTTCTTGGCTGAACACATGCTGAACTGGATACCAATTCTACAGTATACACGACATTGCAAAGATGTTTATCCTTTTATTTAACCCTCTAATAATAACAGCTATCCTTATAACTAGTGCGGTGTAGCCCTACAGTGTAGTGAATTTACACTCTGAATGCAACATCTTGTTGACCACAAAATGAATAGTCCCTGGATGTTGTGTCTAAGCTGTAGACTGTATGTTGTTGTGGTGGTTAGCTAGTTTAGCTTAGCCATGAGGAACAGAGTTGAAAAGCCCTATGACGGCTATACATAAAGGTGAATAGAGAGTGTCAGTGGGTGTTCAAAACAGCAGTCATACTGTCTTTTCTCTTTCTTTCTCTCTCTCTCTCTCTTTCTCTCTCTCTCTCAATCTCAATCTCTCTCTGTCTATCTCAATCTCTCTCCTCATCTTTTCAGTGGGACTTGGACCATGACCTATTCTTGAAAGATGGCGCAGACAGACCTAGGTATTTCTGCTTCTCGCTCCTAAGCAAATTTGCAGTATTTTGTTTTTGTTGTCTATTATTTCTTACATTATTATCCTAGAACGTTTTTTGTGTTATTACATAAAGACAGAAATAACTTTTGGATATCGGAGCAACAGTAACTCATGAGAAATACGACCAGGAATACGACTTCCCGAATTAAATCATTTGTTCACACCCCCAGGGAAATTTAACTTTTTACAGAGGCTGTTCCAAAACCGCGGAGAAGAGGTATTCGGAGTGTACTTCTACTCCCACTCAGGAGGCGGACACATCATCCACCGCTTCCAAGTATATTACTCGTTAATGTTCAGTATCTGGACAGTAAAGTAAACAAGATCAGGGTGAGGATCTCCTTCCAAAGAGACATCAGGGACTGTAACATACTCTGTTTCATGGAATCATGGCTCTCTCCAGATATACTGTCCTCGTCCATACAGCTAGCTGGGATCTCAGTACATCGCACAGACAAGAATAAAGAACTCTCCAGGAAGAAGGGCTAGGGTATATGTTTCATGATTAACCACTCATGGTGTGATTGTGATAACGTACAGAAACTCAAGTCCTATTGTTCGCTCGACCTAGAATACCTCACAATCAAATTCCAACTGTATTACCTCTCAAGAGAATTCTCTTCAGTTATAGTCACTGCTGTGTAAGCCAATACCATGACGGCCCTCAAGGAACTACACTGGATTTTATGCAAACTGGAACCACATATCCTGAGGCCACATTTGTTGTAGATGGGAATTTTAACAACGCAAACTTGAGGAAAACGCTACCGAAGTTCTATCACCACATTGACTGTAGTACTTGCACTGGGAAACTGCTATTCTCTCTTCTGGGATGCCTACAAGGCCCTCCCATGCCCTCCCTTCGGCAAATCAGATCACAACTCTATTTTGCTCCTCCCTTCCTATAGGCAGAAACTCAAACAGGAAGTACCTGTGCTAAGGTCTATTCAATGCTGGTCTGACCAATCGGAATCCACGTTTCAAGATTCTTTTGATCATGCTGACTGGGATATGTTCCGGGTAGCCTTGGATAATAACATTGATGTAAACACGGACACGGTGACTGAGTTCATCAGGAAGTGTAAAGGGGATGTTGTTCCTACTGTGACAATTAACCAACCCAAACCAGAAACCGTGGATAGATGGCAGAATACGTGCTAAACTGAAAGCGCGAACCACCGCATATAACCATGGCTTGGTGACTGGGAATATGGTTGAATACAAACGATGTAGTTATTCCCTCCATAAGGCAATCGAACAGGAAAAACGTTAGTACAGAGACGAAGTGGAGTCGCAATTCAACGGCTCAGACACAAGACGTATGTGGCAGGGTCTACAGACAATCACAGATTTCCAAGAGAAAACCAGTCATGTTGCGGACAATGACGTCTTGCTCCATCGCCCCCTTTGAGTATAACACAGTGCCATCAACGCGGCCTGCTCCCAAGGACTGTGAGCTCTTGCTTCAAGATGTCCACCATTGTACCTGTACCCAAAAAAGCAAAGGTAACTGAAATGACTATCGCCACATAGCACTAACTTCTGACATCATGAAGTGCTTTGAGAAGCTCGATAAGGATCTTATCTGTCACAACCTGATCTGTTTCACCTGTCTTGTGCTTGTCTCCACCCCCCACCATGTGTCTCCCATTTGTCCCCATTTTCTCATGTGTATTTATACCCATGTTTCCTGCTTGTCTGTGTTTTCTGTTTGTCTGTTGCCAGTTCGTCTTGTCCCGTCAAGTCCTACCAGCATTTCTTCCCGTTTTCTAGTTTCTACAGTGAGGGAAAAAACTATTTGTTCCCCTGCTGATTTTGTACGTTTGCCCACTGACAAAGAAATGATCAGTCTATCATTTTAATGGTAGGTTTATTTGAACAGTGAGAGACAGAATAACAACAACAACAAAAAAAAAATTGATTTGCATTTTAATGAGGGAAATAAGTATTTGACCACCTCTCAATCAGAAAGATTTCTGGCTCCCAGGTGTCTTTTATACAGGTAACGAGTTGAGATTAGGAGCACACTCTTAAAGGGAGTGCTCCTAATCTCAGCTTGTTACCTGTATAAAAGACACCTGTCCACAGAAGCAATCAATCAATCAGATTCCACCCCCCCCCCCCCCATTGCCAAGTCCAAAGAGCTCTCCAAGGATGTCAGGGACAAGATTGTAGACCTACACAAGGCTGGAATGGGCTACAAGACTATCGCCCAGCAACTTGGTGTGAAGGTTACAACAGTTGGTGCGATTATTTGCAAATGGAAGAAACACAAAAGAACTGTCAATCTCCCTCGGCCTGGGGCTCCATGCAAGATCTCACCTTGTGGAGTTGCAATGATCATGAGAACGGTGAGGAATCAGCCCAGAACTACACGGGAGGATCTTGTCAATGATCTCAAGGCAGCTGGGACCATAGTCACTAAAGAAAACAATTGGTAACACACTACGCCGTGAAGGACTGAAATCCTGCAGCGCCTGCAAGGTCCCCCTGCTCAAGAAAGCACATATACATGCCCATCTGAAGTTTGTCAATGAACATCTGACTGATTCAGAGGACAACTGGGTGAAAGTGTTGTGGTCAGATCTCAACTCGCCGTGTTTGGAGGAGGAGAAATGCTGCCTATGACCCCAAGAATACCAACCCCACCATCAAACATGGAGGTGGAAACATTATGCTTTGGGTTTTTTTTTCTGCTAAGAGGAAAGGAAAACTTTACCGCATCAAAGGGACGATGGACAGGGCCATGTACCGTCAAATCTTTGGTGAGAACCTCCTTCCCTCAGCCAGGGCTTTGAAAATGGGTCGTGGATGGGTATTCCAGCATGACAATCACCCAAAACACACGGACAAGGCAACAAAGGAGTGGCTCAAGAAGAAGCACATTAGGTCCTGGAATTGCCTAGCCAGTCTCCAGACCTTAATCCCATAGAAAATCTGTGGAGGGAGCTGAAGGTTCGAGTTGCCAAACATCAGCCTTGAAACCTTAATGACTTGGAGAAGATCTGCAAAGAGGAGTGGGACAAATCCCTCCTGAGATGTGTGCAAACCTGGTGGCCAACTACAAGAAACGTCTGACCTCTGATTGCCACCAAGTACTAAGTCATGTTTTGCAGAGGGGTCAAAAACTTATTTCCCACATTAAAATGCAAATCAATGTATTTATTTTTTCCCTGTCTCACACTGTTCATATAAACCTACCATTACAATTATAGACTGATCATTTCTTTGTCAGTGGGCAAACATACAAAATCAGCAGGGGATCAAATACTTTTTTCCCTCACTGTATAGTTGATGTTTTCTAGTGCTCCCGGTTTTGAGCATTCTGTCTGCCCGGACTCTGATCCTGCCTGCCGTTTTTTACTTTACTGGCACTGCCCTGGATTTCTGACCTCTGCCTGCCCTTGACCTGTCGTTTGACTGCCCCCTGTTTTGTAATAAACATTTCAACTGTCTGCATCTGGGTCTTATCCTGAAAATTATCCTTATCCTGAGTCCTGAAAATATCACCTCTACCTTGCCTGACCCCCTAAACCAACTTCAATTTGCTTACCATTGCATTGGATTGAACTGCACACTGCCCTATTCCATCTGGACAAGAGGAATACCTATGTAAAAATGCTGTTCATTGACTATAGTTCAGCCTTCAATACCATAGTACCCTCCAAGCTCATCATCAAGCTAGGCAACCTGGGTCTGAACCGCGCCCTGTGGCACTGGATCCTGGACTTCCTGAAGGGCCGCCCCCTGCTGGTGAAGGTAGGAAACAACACCTCCACTTCCCCCATCCTCAACACGAGGGCCCCACAAGGGTGCGTGTTCAGCGCCCTCCTGTACTCCTTGTTCATCCATGACTGCGTGGCCTCCAACTCAATCATCAAGTTCTCAGAGGACACAACCATAGTAAGCCTGATTACAAACTATGACGAGACAGCCTACAGGGAGGAGGTGAGGGCCCTGACGGAGTGGTGCCTGGAAAATAACCTCTCCCTCAACATCAACAAATGAAGGAGCTGATTAGGGACTTCAAGATTAAGCAGAGGGAGCACACCCATATCTACATTGACAGGACCACAGTGGAGAAGGTGGAAAACTTCAAGTTCCTCGGTGTACAAATCACTGACGATCTGAAATGGTCCACCCACACAGACAGTGGGGTGAAGTAAGCGAAACAGCACCTCTTCAACCTCAGGAGGCTGAAGAAATTTGGCTTGGCACCTAAGACCCTCACCCACTTTTACATATGCAGAATTGAGAGCATCCTGTCTGGCTGTATCACCGCCTGGCACGGCAACTTTACCAAGAGCATCAAGGACATCAACCACCCAAGCCACGGCCTGTTCACGCCGCTATCATTCAGATGGCGAGGTCGGTACAGGTGCATCAAAGCTGGGACAGAGAGACTGAAAAACAGCTTCTACAGTATTTCAAGGCCATCGGACTGTTAAATAGCCATCACTAGCCGGCTCCAACCCGGTTACTCAACCCTGTACCTCAGAGGCTGCTGCCCTATTTAAATAGACATGGAATCACTGGTCACGTTAATAATGGAACACTAGTCACTTAAATAATGTTTACATACTGCTTTACTAAGTTCATATGTATATGCTGTATTCTATTCTTCTGTATTTTAGTCAATGCCTTTCTGACATTGCTCGTCCTAATATTTATATATTTCTTAATTCCATTATTGTACTTTTAGATTTGTGTGTATTGTTGTGAATTGTTAGATATTGCTGCACTGTTGAAGCTAGGAACACAAGCATTTTGCTACACCCACAATAAAATCTGCTAAATATGTGTAAGTGACCAATAACATTTGATTTGATTTGACCTCAAGACCTCTTCATGACCCTTTAAAAGTCAGTAAAGACACCTGTTGGTACATGTAAACAGGAAGAAGAAAGGAGGACTTCATTGAATGGAACCTCAGTGCATCTTGGGTAAATTCAGATGTTAGTTATTACTGACTTGGCACTGCAGTGATACATACGTCGTATAAAAAACATATTGCAGATCTTTCTAAATGAGGGAGTACAGCGATTGACTGCTTTAAAGACTGAGTATGGATGTGGTATACATACCATGAGATGTTTTGTTAGATTCCAGTAAAGCCTATCCTGTTGCCAAATGACCAAATTGCCCTCTTGTGGCCTCATGGGTGGAATGTTATTAATGCTGTTCATAATTTCATAATTAATCAACATTTTAAAACATGTAAAAAATGTTTCTATGTCAAATGTTTTTTTTCCTTTCAGTAGTCAGTATTCTGGGATGTATATGAAGTGTAATATTGGTATGCAAACTCAAAATGTTTCAACTCTAAATCTGACACAACTACCTGTGTGAGGTGTATACATTTGTTTCAAAGTAGATTTGTTTAAGACTACTACTCTGTGTGATCCTGATTTAGCCAACTGCTGTAAATGGTTATTAAAAGAAAGGGATGTATACTACATTCTCTGTTTGTAAAATAAATAAATGATGTTCTATGTTTTACTTCATTTTATCTGATCTGAATTGAACCCCTATCCCTTCTCTTTACATCACGCTATACTGAGATATACTGTACTGCAACATCCATTCTTCTTCTTAGTATATAATCATACAGTTCCCTTTCTTGTTTTTGAAATGTCAATAAAAAAATCATCCTCATGTATTTTGAGAAAATAACAGTGAGTTTACATCTCAGTTCTGCTTCACATGCAGAGCCTACAACAGAGGTTTTCCACCCTCCTCTCGTCCTCTAGTCCTCAGTAACCCCACGCAGCCTTGAGAAGCAGTAGGGTGTATGGTGGTGGCGTAGGGTGGTCTAGGTGTGGAGGGGGTGTTGACAGCTCACCGTAGCCCCCTGGCACTCCCCTTCATTGATTGAGACAGATGCTGGGTTCAGCTTAAAGGACGCGCCCACAAATAGAAGCTGAAATCAAGAATGTAGATAAATTGCTTTGGTGAGACAATCTCACAACAAATTGATTGTCAGCTCTGCATTTATTTTCCCACCTGTCGTAACAAATTGTCTGGTGTGGACTGGTATTGATACCCTTCACAAAAAGCAGGAGAAAGAGGGAGAAAACAAGAGATGGAGAGAGACAGAGAGAGAGACAGAGATAAAGTGTGAGAATGAGAGAGAGAGATGGAGAGAGAGAGAGAGAGAGACAGAGACAGAGATAAAGAGTGAGAGTGAGTGAGTAAAAGAAAGAGAGAGAGAGAGCACAAGAGAGATAGAGTGAGTGTGAGAAAGATGGAGCAAGAGCAATATAGAGGGAGTGTAACAAAAATATTCTGCTTGTGCGCCCGCTTGAGAAGCTGTATTGACTCATGAAGCGTGAAAACTTAAACCACTTAAAGGATTTTTACCAATGCAACAAAGATACAATAGCCCATTTATTTGACAAGACCCTACAGAGTCTGCTGGCCTCTGACTACAGGCTTCTTGTTGGGATAGCTAATGGAAAACTCATCCTTTTGTTTCTCTCTGTCCTCTGATTACAGGCTTCTTGTTGGGATAGCGAAAAGAAAACTCATCCCTTTGTTTCTCTCTGTCCCCTCAGCTTCTAGTGAGTAGATGATGTGAGTTAAAATGGGATGATGTTGGTACATTGAAAAATCTGCTGTACCTGGAGTTAGATACACGCACTCGTGTAATGCGGCCACATGCATGGTATCACACATGCATGGAAACATTCATGCACGCATGCGCGAACACACACACACACACACACACACACACACACACACACACACACACACACACACACACACACACAGCCCATATGATCGTGTACCATACAATCCATAGTACATGAAATTGAACTTTGTTTGTGAATATGATATTTAGACTAATGTCCTGCATTGTACTCACCAATGTTGTGATGTCCATCCATCTGTGCTTCCATCAGACAGACAGTGTAAGACAGTGTTGAAGTGTCTGTCTGTCCGTTCGTCCGTCAGGACAGTGTTCCATCCTGTTTCAACCTCTGATCTGGTGCTGCTCTGTCACTCCTGGCAACATTGTGTGCTGGTAGGGCTGTGGATGTACACGTGAATGATGATTATTCATTAGAAGGATATCATTTACACTTGTATAAGTTTGTCATTCGCTGTCCAATGTATTTGGACAGCGAAGCTAAACATTTATTTTGAAGGGGGTAGAACAGCTATAATAGTGCAGATAGATTGTGGCTTCATTCATTGTACTGGTCCGTATCATTTCTAATCACCCATATATTTTTTTGTAAATATAATAGTACCAGACAAAAGATTGGACACACCTACTCATTCAAGGGCTTTTCTGTATTTCTGTATATAAACAACACATGTGGAATCATGCAGTAACCAAAAAAGTGTTAATATGGGTACGTGGGACGGTAGCGTCCCACCAGGCCAACATCCAGTAAAATTGCAGAGCGCAAAATTCTAAAATACTCAATTCAAATATTTAACATTCTTGAAAATATATGTGTTATGCATCAATATAAAGCTTAACTTCTTATTAATCCAGCCGCAGTGTCAGATGTCAAAAAAGCTTTACGGTAAAAGCAAACTATGTGATTATTTGAGTACAGCACCCTGCGTACAAACACATGAAAATCATATTTCAACCAGGAAGGTGCGATACAAAAGTCAGAAATAGCGATATAAAAAAATGCCTTACCTTTGATGATCTTCTGTTAGCACTCCAAAATGTCCCAGTTACATCACAAATGGTCCTTTTGTTTGATAATGTCCTTCTTCAGTCAATAATCCATTCAGTTTCCCTCCATCAAAATGCATACAAAATGAATCCCAAACGTTACTAACGTTACTAATAAACTTTTCCAAACAAGTCAAACATCATTTACAGTCAAACCTTAGGTATCCTAATACGCAAATAAACAATACAATTTAAGACGAAGAATAGTATGTTCATTACCGGAGATAAATAAGAAAGAATGTGCTTTCCTCCATGCTCTTGGAAACACTACAGCCAAAATGGGAGCCACCTAGAAAAACTACAATTTTTTGGTCATTTTTCTAAGAACCAGCCTGAAACTCTTTCTAAAGACTGTTGACATCTAGTAGAAGCCCTAGGAACTGCAATTTGGGAGGACTTGGGCTTAGAATTATAGTACTAGCCACTGAAAATAGTGGCCTTTCGCCTATCATATCAGTTCTGTTATACTCACAGACAGAATTATATCAGTAATAGAAACTTTAGAGTTTTTTTCTATCAAAATCTATCAATTATATGCATATCCTAGCTTCTGGGCCTGAGTAACAGGCAGTTTTAATTTTTTAATTTTTAATTTATCCGTTATTTTACCAGGTAAGTTGACTGAGAACACGTTCTCATTTGCAGCAACAACCTGGGGAATAGTTACAGGAGAGAGATGAATGAGCCAATTGTAAACTGGGGATTATTAGGTGACCGTGATGATTTGAGGGCCAGATTGGGAATTTAGCCAGGACACCGGGGTTAACACCCCTACTCTTACGATAAGAGCCATGGGATCTTTAATGAACTCAGAGAGTCAGGACACCCATTTAACATCCCATCCAAAAGACAGCACCCTACACAGGGCAGTGTCCCATTTTTTTAGACCAGAGGAAAGAGTGCATCCTACTAGCCCTCCAACACCACTTCCAGCAGGATCTGGTCTCCCATCCAGGAACTGACCAGGACCAACCCTGCTTGGCTTCAGAAGCAAGTCAGCATTGGTATGCAGGGTGGTAAATGCTGCTGGCATTTACTTTAGGCACGCTTTTCATCCCGATGTCAAAATACTGCCCCCTACCCCAGAGAGGTTAAACAAATCCAAATGTATTTTATATTTGAAATTCTTCAAAGTAGCCACCCTTTGCCTTGATGACAGCTTTGCACACTCTTGGTATTCTCTCAACCAGATTCCAGAGGTAGTCACCTGGAATGCATTTCAATTAACAGGTGTGCCTTTTTAAAAGTACATTTTTGGAATATCTTTCCTTCAGAATGCGTTTGAGCCAATCAGTTGTGTTGTGACAAGGTAGGGGTGGTATACAAAATATAGCCCTATTTGGTATGAGACCAAGTCCATATTATGGCAAGAACAGCTCAAATAAGCAAAGAGAAATTTCAATCCATCATTACTTTAAGACATGAAGGTCAGTCAATGTGGAACATTTCTAGAACTTTGAAAATGTGTTCAAATTAAGTCACAAAAACCATCAAAAGCTATGATGAAACTGGCTCTCATGAGGACAGGCAAGGAAGACCCAGAGTTACATCTGCTGCAGAGGATAAGTTTAATAAAGTTAACTGCACCTCAGATTGCAGCCCAAGTAAATGCTTCACAGAGTTCAAGTAACAGAAACGTCTCAACATCAACTGTTCAGAGGAGACTGAGTGATTCAGGTCTTCGTGGTCGAATTTATGAAAAGAAACCAATCTATTAAAGGAAACCAAGAAGAAGAAGAGACTTGCTTGGGCCAAGAAACTCGAGAAATTGACATTAGACCGGTGGAAATCTGTCCTTTGATTTTTGGTTCCAACCGCTGTGTCTTTGTGAGACGTGGAGTTGGCGAACGGATGATCCCCGCATGTGTGGCTCCCACCTTGAAGCATGGAGGATGAGGTGTGATGGTGTGCGGGTGCTTTACTGGTGACACAGTCAGTGATTTATTTAGAATTCAAGGCACACTTAACCAGGATGGTTACCACAGCATTCTGCAGCAATACACCATCTGGTTTGTGATTAGTGGAACTATCATTTGTTTTTCAACAGGACAATGACCCATAACAGACCTCCAGGCTGTGTAAGGGCTATCTGACCAAGAAGGAGAGTGATGGTGCTGCATCAGATGACCTGGCCTCCACAATCAGCCAACCTCATACAAGTACTTGGAAGTATGGATAGATGCTACACTGTCCTTGTCTTAGCACATATCAAAGCTGCAGGCTAAAGTTAAATCTAAACGTGGTTTCCTCTATCGTAATCGCTCTTCTTTCTCCCCAACTGCCAAACTACTCCTGATTCAGATGATCATTTTACCCATGCTAGATTACAGAGACTTAATTTATAGATGGGCAGGAAAGGGTGCTCTTTAGCTGCTAGATGATCTTTACCATTCGGTCATCAGATTTGACACCAATGCCCCTTATAGGACACATCACTGCACTCTATACTCTTCTGTAAACTGGCCATCTCTGTATACCCGTCGCAAGACCAACTGGTTGATGCTGATTTATAAAACTCTCTTTGGCCTCACTCCCCCCTAACTGAGATACATTATCTACTGCAGCCCTCGTCCTCCACATACAACATCCATTCTGCCAGTCACTTTCTGTTAAAGGTCTCCAAAGCACACACATCCCTGGGTCACTCGTCTTTCCAGTTCGCTGCAGCTAACGACTGGAACGAGCCGCAAAAAATGCTCAAACTGGACAGTTTTATCTCAATCTCTTCATTCAAAGACTCAATCGTGGACAATCTTACTGACAGTTGTGGCTGCTTTGTGTGATGTATTGTCATCTCTACCTTCTTGCCCTTTGTGGTGTTGTCTGTGCCAAGTAATGTTTGCACCAATTTTGTGCTGCTACCATTGTGTGCTTTTGCCATGTTGTGTTGCTAGCATGTTGTTGTCATGTTGTGTTGCAACTATGCTGTGTTGTCATGTGTTGCTGTCTTGCTGTGTTGTTGTCTTAGGTCTCTCTTTATGTAGTGTTTATTTTAAAAAGAAATCCTAGCCCCCATCCCCACAGGAGACTTTTTGCCCTTTGGTAGGCCATCATTGTAAATAAGAATTTTTCTTAACTGACTCAACCAAGTAAAATAAGGCAAAAGGTGACTTCTCTGAAGAATCTAAAATCGAACATATTTAACACTTTTTGGTTACTACATGATTCCATATGTGTTATGTCGTAGTTTTGATGTCTTCACTACAATGTAAAAAAAATAGTAAAAAAAAAAAAACTTGAATAAGTAGGTGTGTCCAAACTTTTGACTGGTGCTGAATGCAGTGCATTCTAAAAGTATTCACACTCCTTGACGTTTTCCACATTTGTTTTTTTCCCTCATCAATCTACACACAATTTCCCATAATGACAAAGCAATAAAACTGTTTTTTTTTAAAAGTTTTGCAAATGTATAAAAAAAAACTGCTTATCATATGAAAATAAGTATTCAGACCCTTCACTCAGTACTTTGTTGAAGCACCTTTGGCAGCGATTACAGCCTTGAGTCTTTTTGGGTATGAAACTACAAGCTTGGCACACCTGTATTTGGGGAGTTTCTCCCATTCTTCATGCGGATTACCTCAAGCTCTGTCATGTTGGATGGGCAGCATCACTGCACAGCTATTTTCAGGTCTCTCCAGTGATGTTCGATCGGATTCTACTCCGGGCTTTGGTTGGGCCTTTCAAGCACATTCAGAGACTTGTCCCGAAGCCACTCCTGCATTGTCTTGGCTGTGTGCTTAGGGTTGTCGTCCTGTTGGAAGGTAAACCTTCACCCCAATCTGAGGTCCTGAGCGCTTTGGAGCAGGTTTTTAATCAAGGATCTCTCTGTACTTTACTCCGTTCATTTTCCCCTCGATCCTAACTAGTCTCCCATTCCCTGCCACTGAAAAACATCCTCACAGCATGATGCTGCCATCACCATACTTCACCATAGGGATAGTGCCAGGTTTCCTCCAGATGTGATGGTTGGCAATCAGGCCAAAGTGTTCAATCTTAGTTTCATCAGACCAGAGAATCTTGTTTCTCATGGTCTGAGAGTCCTTTAGGTGCCTTTTGGCAAACTACAAGCAAGCTGTCATGTGCCTTTTACTGAGGAGTGGCTTCTGTCTGGCCACTCTACCATAAAGCCTTAATTGGTGGAGTTCTGCAGAGATGGTTGTCCTTCTGGAAAGTTCTTCCTTTTCCACAGAGAAACTCTGGAGCTCTGTCATATTGACCATTGGGTTCTTGGTCACCTCCTTGACCAAGGCCCTTCTCCCCCGATTGCTCTGT
This sequence comes from Oncorhynchus mykiss, assembly GCF_057628025.1. Taxonomy (NCBI): domain Eukaryota; kingdom Metazoa; phylum Chordata; class Actinopteri; order Salmoniformes; family Salmonidae; genus Oncorhynchus; species Oncorhynchus mykiss. The sequence continues at coordinate 81,711,993 of NC_143025.1, read as the reverse complement.
TTTGCCAGGTGGACAGCTCTAGGAAGAGTCTCGGTTGTTCCAAACTTCATCCATTTAGGAATGATGGAGACCACTGTTTTCTTGGGGACCTTCAATGCTGCAGATATTTGTTGGTACCCTTCCCCAGATCTGTGCCTCAACACAATCCTGTCTGAGCTCTACAGACAATTCTACCTTACCTGACACCCTAACACCATCCATTTTTTTTTAAATATATTTGCCACAAAAGTTCTGAACGTTTCTATTCTCATAGTTTCAACAGATTGTAAATTATGCAATTATGCAAAATTAGCATTTTGGACTTGAGATGTTTAATGTTTAATATGAGGTATAGTACAGAACATCACCTTTTATTGAGGGTATTTTCATTTTCATTTACTAAAATATTGACTAAATGTAAAACGCTACATGCTAATTTGTCAAAATACTTGGCACCTTCTAAATGAGGCGACTAGAGAAAGAGAAAAGATACACTGTATGTATGAAAATTACAGGAGGCTGCTGAGAGGAGAACGGGTGGAATAGCATGAAACACAGAAACCATTTGTTTGATGTATTTGATACCATTCCTCTTACTCCACTCCAGCCATTATCACGAGCATGTCCTCCCCAATTAAGGTGCCACCAACCTCCTGTGACAATCCCATCAAATACAGGGTGACATTTTTTCTGTCGCCTCATATGAAAGATTTGATCTCAAATCCAAAACTCTGGAGTCTAGAACCAAATAAAAGTTTTTACCTTCACCTTTCAAATAAATGAGTAGGGGAGTGTATATAAATAAGCAGGGGAGTGTATATAAATGAGTAGGGGAGTGTATATAAATGAGAAGGGGAGTTTATATAAATAAGTAGGGGAGTGTATGTAAATAAGTAGGGGAGTGTATATAAATGAGTATGGGAGTGTATATAAATAAGTAGGGGAATGTATATAAATAAGTAGGGGAGTGTATATAAATGAGTATGGGAGTGTATATAAATGAGTAGGGGAGTGTATATAAATGAGTATGGGAGTGTAATATAAATGAGTATGGGAGTGTATATAAATGAGTAGGAGAGTGTATATAAATGAGGAGGGGGAGTGTATATAAATGAGGAGGGGAGTGTATATAAATAAGTAGGGGAGTGTATATAAATGAGTAGGGGAGTGTATATAAATGGGCTATATATAGGGGGCTGATGGGCGCTGCCACTGATTGGCTGAATGTTAATTAGAACCTACAGAACAAAGTTCTCACCTCCACATTTCGCTGTTCTGACCAATTAATTCTGTCACTGCTGTGTGACACAAGTGACATTTGAGAATGACAGCGGTGGCCTTTCTGTGCCGTCACTCCGGGAATCATCGTGTGCTGAAACATTATGTAGTTGATGATGCAATGGATTAGCCTGCTGATGTTTTGAGAGGCTATCAATAAAACTTTGGATCGCATGCTTGGAGAAATAGAGAAAATGCATGACAAAAGATATCTTCACAAAAGACTGGGGTATGGTGCAAAACCAATGATTACAGGCTCTTTTAAGATTGTTTATTGTGTGTGTGTGTGTGTGTGTGTGTGTGTGTGTGTGTGTGTGTGTGTGTGTGTGTGTGTGTGTGTGTGTGTGTATTCCTCTCAGGGGACAGCTCTTTTGACAAATGATAGACATGCACAGCACATTGAAATGTTCTCGCCAAGACTGATTGCGTCATTTTTTGAATGGACTCCCTTTGTGCTTTGATCTGTTCTGTATTCAGGGCCTTTTTACATACATCTAGTCATTTCACTGGAGGTATGAGAACAGTGTGAAACAAGCAAGGGCCATCTCAGAATAGCCTTGAGTGAGTGAGTGATCTTTATCCCAAGCACAATGACTATATACAGTACTGTACCAGTCAAAAGTTTGGACACACCTACTTTTCAAGGGTTTTTTCTTTATTTTTTACTATTTTTTAACATTGTCGAATAATGGTGAAGACATTAAAACTATGAAATAACACATATGGAATCATGAAGGAACCAAAAAGTGTTAACCTCTCTGGGATATGTGGGATGCCAAAAGCCAGGGAAAATGCAGAGCGCCAAATTAAAATAAATTACTATACTCCAATATGTCCCATAAACATCACAAATGGTCCTTTTGTTCGATTAATTCCGTCGATATATATACAAAATTTCAATTTCTTTGGCGCGTTTGCTCCAGAAAAACACCAGTTCCAACTTGCGCAACTGACTACAAAATATCTCGAAAGTTACCTGTAAACTTTGCCAAAACATTTCAAACTACTTTTGTAATAGAACTTTAGGTATTTTTTTACGTAAATAATCGATAAAATTGAAGACGGGATGATCTGTGTTCAATACAGGAGGAAAACAAACTGTAGCTATCTTTCTGGTCACGCACCTCTATCTAACAGTACACTTCAAGTGACCCTCGTTCTGAACAGGGCTACTTCTTCATTACACAAAGGAAAAACCTCAACCAATTTCAAAAGACTGTTTACATCCAGTGGAAGCGGTAGGAACTGATTCCCAATGAAACCCCATTGAAAAGTGACCTCAAAAAGAAAAATCTGAATGGTTTGTCCTCGGGGTTTCGCCTGCTAAATAAGCTTTGTTATACTCAAAGACATGATTCAAACAGTTTTAGAAACTTCAGAGTGATTTCTATCCAAATCTACTAATAATATGAATATTCTATCTTCTGGGGATGAGTAAATCAAATCAAATCAAATTTATTTCTATAGCCCTTCGTACATCAGCTGATATCTCAAAGTGCTGTACAGACACCCAACCTAAAACCCCAAACAGCAAGCAATGCAGGTGTAGAAGCATGGTGGCTAGGAAAAACTCCCTAGAAAGGCCAAAACCTAGGAAGAAACCTAGAGAGGAACCAGGCTATGTGGGGTGGCCAGTCCTTTTCTGGCTGTGCCGGGTGGAGATTATAACAGGACATGGCCAAGATGTTCAAATGTTCATAAATGACCAGCATGGTTGAATAATAATAAGGCAGAACAGTTTAAACTGGAGCAGCAGCACGGTCAGGTGAACTGGGGACAGCAAGGAGTCATCATGTCAGGTATTCCTGGGGCATGGTCCTAGGGCTCAGGTCCTCCGAGAGAGAGAAAGAAAGAGAGAATTAGAGAGAGCATATGTGGGATGGCCAGTCCTCTTCTGGCTGTGCCGGGTGGAGATTATAACAGAACATGGCCAAGATGTTCAAATGTTCATAAATGACCAGCATGGTTGAATAATAATAAGGCAGAACAGTTTAAACTGGAGTAGCAGCACGGTCAGGTGGACTGGGGACAGCAAGGAGTCATCATGTCAGGTAGTCCTGGGGCATGGTCCTAGGGCTCAGGTCCTCCGAGAGAAGAGAAAGAAAAAGAGAAGGAGAGAATTAGAGAATGCACACTTAGATACACACAGGACACTGAATAGGACAGGAGAAGTACTCCAGATATAACAAACTGACCCTAGCCCCCCGACACATAAACTACTGCAGCATAAATACTGGAGGCTGAGACAGGATGGGTCAGGAGACACTGTGGCCCCATCCGAGGACACCCCCGGACAGGGCCAAACAGGAAGGATAGTAGCAGGCAGTTGAATTTGGGCATGCATTTCATTCTGACGTGAAAATACTGCCCCCTGTCACCAAGAAGTTAAACAAACAAAAAAATATTTTACATTTCAGATTCTTCAAAGTAGCCACCCTTTGCCTTGATGACAGCTTTGCATGCTCTTCGCTTTCTCTCAACCAGCTTCATGAGTAATGCCTTTCCAACAGTCTTGAAGGAGTTCCCACATATGCTGAGCACTTGTTGGCTGCTTTTCCTTCACTCTGAAGTCAAACTCATCTCAAACCACCTCAATTATGTTGAGGTTGGGCGAATGTGGATGCCAGGTCATCTGATGCAGCACTCCATCATTCTCCTTTTTGGTCAAATAGACCTTACACAGCCTGGAGACAGATTAGGACATACAGTATTAGGAGATATTTCCACCGGTCTAATATCCATTGCTCGTGTTTCTTGGCCCAAGCAAGTCTCTTCTTAAGTTGGTGTCCTTTAGTAGTGGATTCTTTGCAGTAATTTGACCATGAAGGCCTGATTCCCACAGCCTCCTCTAAACATTTGATGTTGAGATGTGTCTGTTACTTGAACTCTGAAGCATTTATTTGGGCTGCAATCTGAGGTAGAGTTAACTCTAATGAATTTATCCTCTGAAGCAGATGTAACTCTGGGTCTTCCTTTCCTGTGGCAGTCCTTAATGAGAGCCAGATTCATCATAGTGCTTGATGGTTTTTGCAACTGCACTTGAAGAAACGTTCAAAGTTCTTGAAATGTTCCGTATTGACTAACATTTATGTCTTAAAGTAGTGATGGACTGTCATTTCTCTTTGCTTATTTGAGCTGTTCTTGCCATAATATGGGCTTGGTCTTTTACAATATAGGGCAATCTTCTGTATACCACCCCTACCTTTTCATAACACAACTGATTGGCTCAAACGCATTACGAAGGAAATACATTCCACAAATTAATTTTTAACACGGCACCTGTTAATTGAAATGCATTCCAGGTGACTACCTCATGATGCTGGTTGAGAGATTGCCAAGAGGGTGCAAAGCTGTCATCAAGGCTAAGGGTGGCTACGCTGAATAACTTCAAATATAAAATATATTTTTATTTGTTTAGCACTTTGTTGATTACTACATGATTCCATATGTGTCATTTCATAGTTTTGATGTATGGAGAAAATAGTTAAAATAAAGAAAAACCGTGGAATGAGTAGGTGTGTCCAAACTTTTGACTGGTACTGTATGTATGATATTTTCTCAGTGTATGTTCAATTCTTGATACGCTAGGAAGTGACCTTGTCTCAGTATAACATACTTTAATATTATTGCGTATTTTCCTAAATTACAGTAACAGAAAGTGACTAGACTTGTTTTTATCCCAGCAGTCTTCCAGGATTCAAATTTTAAGCTACTGTATGCTAAGCTATATGGTTATTTGTGAGATAAGACTCTCCACAGCTCAAGCAGTCCCTGGGGGGAAACAGAAATCATAAAAACGGTCACAGTTGAATGACTTGACCTATCCCACATTAATATGTTTGACAGTCTCTTGGAGTATCTTACAATGTTCTCTGTTAAATACCACATCAAACCAAACATTGTGTTTTCAACCTCAGCAGTGAATCTTAAGAGTAACCGGGTGTGTCCATCAGCAAGCGATAACTCCGCTCATTTTCAACGGAAGGAAGCTGTTCGCTCTGAAGTTTGCAAGGTGAGAGAAGCTCTCCGAACACAGAGTGAACAGGGCAGGACTTTATTTGGGGAAAGCTCAATATCATGCAAATGCTCTGCGATATCATGACTCTATTGACCTATCAAAGCTCACTATAGATTCCAGCCCAACTGGATTGGCTGTTGATACCTAACACTACATAGCATTCTGTTGGCTTGCTAGCACACATATGGGAAGCAACTATAGGCTAAGGTAGTGTGGCTAGGCAAAGCATCGCTTGCTAGGAGATATTGGCTGTAACTCTCTCTCTCTCGCTTTCTCAATGTGTAGTGCTGTAATACTGCAGTAACAGCTTGTGTGAACAGTGCTGTAATGTAAAAATCACACCCACTTATTTGTGGAAAAAATTAGTTTTCCGTGCTGAAGCTGCAAGATTGACCCCATTGTAGAATCTAACCACTCTCCCCTCGACTCACTTTCCCCTCCTCCTTTTCCCAGCATGTCTCCCTCACCTCCCTCTCAGTCCTATAGAGAGACATCCATGTCAATCTCCAAACGAATGGGACTACCTGTGGAGACCTGAGGAAATTGACTTATTAAAATTGTAACTTTTCATTTTTACATTTCAGCTCTCAACACAAAGACTTTGAAATTCCAGCCTTCTTAAAAATATATCACAGCATGGTATGTGTCTTGTGAGAGGAATATGGGTTTTGAAGTAAAAGCATCGAAATTAAATTCAGAGGATTGTTAGTCAAGAATAAATCTTAAATAATGGTGTTATGACTGTACAAATGTTGGCCCCTGGGTTGCTGGGAAGGTTAGAATAATCAATTTTCTAAATGGTGAACGGAAATGTATATCAGTGGCGGCCGCAGATTGTCTGAATACCCAAGCCGTTGATTGGCTGAATACCCGGGCCGCTGAATGGCTGAAAGATTACCGGTTGTTTCTTTAAGGATATATATACAGTGCTTCAGAAAATAGTCAGACCCCTTGACTTTTCACCACATTTTGTTATGTTACAGCCTTATTCTAAAATGGATTGAATAAAACATGTTCCTCATCAATCTACACACAATACACCATACTGACAAAACAAAAACAGGTTTTTAGAAATGAAACAGGTTTTTAGAAATAAAACAGAAATAACTATTTACATAATTATTCAGACCCTTTGATAAGAGGACTGTCTTGACTGTCTTTGAGACGTTTCTACAACTTGATTGGAGTCCATCTGTGGTAAATTAAATTTATGAGACATTATTTGGAAAGGCATCCTGTATCTATAAGGTCCCACAGTTGTCAGTGCATGCCAGAGCAAAAATTAAGCCATGAGGTGGAAGGAAGTGTCCGTAGAGCTCAGAGACAGGATTGTGTAGCGACACAGATCTGGGGAAGTGTTCCAAAAAATGTCTGAAGCATTGAAGGGACCCAAGAACACAGTCACCTCCATTATTCTTAAATGGAAGAAGCTTGGAACCACCAAAACTCTTTCTAGAGCTGGCCACCCGGCCAAACTGAGCAATCGGGGGAGAAAGGCCTTGGTCAGGGAGGTGACCAAGAACTTGATGGTCACTCTGACAGAGCTCTAGAGTTCCTCTGTGGAGATGGGAGAAACTTTCAGAAGGACAACCATCTCTGCAGCACTCCATCAATCAGTCCTTTGTGGTAGAGTGGCTAGACATAAACCACTCCTCAGTAAAAGGCACATGACGCACGCATGGAGTTTACCAAAACGCACTTAAAGAGACAAGATTCTCTGGTCTGATGAAACCAAGATTGAACTCTTTGGCCTGCGTTCCAAGCATCACATCTGGAGGAAACCTGGCACCATCCCTAAGGTGAAGCATGGTGGTGGCAGCATCATGCTGTGGGAATGCTTTTCAGCGGCAGGGTCTGTGAGACTAGTCAAGATCGAGGGAAGAATAGGAGAAACCCCCAAAATACAGGTGTGCCAAGCATGTAGCATCATACCCAAGAAGACTCAAGGCTGTAATCGCTGCCAAAGGTGCTTCAACAAAGTACTAAGGAAAGGGTCTGAATACTTATGTAAATGTGATATTTCAGTTATTTATTTGTTATAAATTTGCAAACATTTCTAAAAAACAGCTTTTGCTATGTCATTATGGGAAATTGTATGTAGATTTATGAGGAAAAAAACGATTTAACCTGTCTGTCCTTTCTGGGGAGGTTCCCATTGCTTGGAAGTCAGCCACTGTTTGACCTTTATTTAACCACATCTCAGTAATGACCAACACATCTGGATTGGAGCTGTGAACCCACACTTTCAATGGATCCATTTTAGGTAATAAGCTTCTAGTGTTAACGTGCAGAAAACCCAGGCTTTTACGAGAGCAGAAATCAGTGAAGCAGATATCAGAGCACAAGTCAGAATTTGGGCTAGCAACAGTAGATGGGCCATGCTATTGGGGCAGGCCATTCAGAGTCACTCGCCCCAACGGTGCGTGAGTGCTAGAGGTGAGAAAAAGCTTGGGAGAGAGGGCTGCATGTGGTGGGGGTACTTGTACCAGACAGGGGGAGACAGGCCAGGGCAGACAGTGAACAGAGAGGGGTGCGTGTGGTGGGGGTACCTGTACCAGACAGGGCAGGGCAGGGCAGACAGTGAACAGAGAGGGGTGCATGTGGTGGGGATACCTGTACCAGACAGGGGGAGACAGGCCAGGGCAGACAGTGAACAGAGAGGGGTGCGTGTGGTGGGGGTACCTGTACCAGACAGGCCAGGGCAGACAGTGAACAGAGAGAGGTGCATGTGGTGGGGGTACCTGTACCAGACAGGGGGAGACAGGCCATGGCAGACAGTGAACAGAGAAGGGTGAGTGTGGTGGAGGTACCTGTACCAGACAGGGGGAGACAGGCCAGGGCAGACAGTGAACAGATCGCCAGGTGGAATCCAAGCAGCAGCACAGCAGGCAACGGGAGCAGGTGTCACATCATTTGACATAATTTTATCACTGTCTTGGCTTCTGGCCAAGCTGCTCTCAATCTTCCTTTATTGATTTGCTTGTTAATTAGTTGACGTTCAAGCTGAGGTTTTGTAGGTGTAGGGGATTCTCCTCTTACGGGGAACCATTTACAGTTGAAGTCAGAAGTTTACATACACCTTATCCAAATACATTTAAAATCAGTTTTTCACAATTCCTGACATTTAATCCTAGTACCAATTCCCTGTCTTGGGTCAGTTAGGATCACCACTTCATTCTAAGAATGTGAAATGTCAGAACAATACTAGAGAGAATTATTTATTTCAGCTTTTATTTCTTTCATCACATTCCCAGTGGGTCAGAAGTTTACATACACTCAATTAGTATTTGGTAGCATTGCCTTTAAATTGTTTAACTTGGGTCAAACATTTTGGGTAGCCTTCCACAAGCTTCCCACAATAAGTTTGGTGAATTTTGACCCATTCCTCCTGACAGAGCTGGTGTAACTGAGTCAGGTTTGTAGGCCTCCTTGCTCGCACACGCTTTTTCAGTTCTGCCCACATATTTTCTATAGGATTGAGGTCAGGGCTTTGTGATGGCCACTCCAATACCTTGACTTTGTTGGCCTTAAGCCATTTTGCCACAACTTTGGAAGTATGCTTGGGGTCATTGTCCATTTGGAAGACCCATTTGCGACCAAGCTTTAACTTCCTGACTGATGTCATGAGATGTTGTTTAAATATATCCACATAATTTTCCACCCTCATGATGCCATCTATTTTGTGCAGTGCACCAGTCCCTCCCTCAGTGCACCAGTCCCTCCAGTCCCACGTGCTTCACGGTTGGGATGGTGTCAAAATGTCAATTAGCCTATCAGAAGCTTCTAAAGCCATGACATCATTTTCTGGAATTTTCCAAGCTGTTTAAAGGCACAGTCATCCTAGTGTATGTAAACTTCTGACCCACTGGAGTTGTGATACAGTGAATTAGCGGAACCCCTCGACATTCCGCTGAAAAGGCAGTGCGCGAAATTCAAAAATATTTTTTAGAAATATGTAACTTTCAGACATTAACAAGTCCAATAGAGCAAATGAAATATAAACTTCTTGTTAATCTACCCATCGTGTCCGATTTAAAAAATGCTTTACAGCGAAAGCACAACAAATGATTATGTTAGCTCACCGCCAAGTCAAAAAAACACACAGCCATTTTTCCAGCCAAAGACAGGAGTCACAAAAATCTGAAATATAGATGAAATTAATCACTAACCTTTGATGATCTTCATCAGATGACATGTATGTTTTGTTTGAGCGTTACGTGCAGTAATGTTTTGATTCCAAAACATCCGGTGATTTTGCAGAAATACTCATAATAAACATTGATGAAAGATACAAGTGTAATTCACAGATTTAAAGATAGACTTCTCCTTAATCCAACCGCTGTGTCAGATTTCAAAAAAACTTTACGGAAAAAGCATAATCTGAGAACTGCGCTCAGAGCCCAATCCAGCCAGAGAAATATCCGCCATGTTGGAGTTGTCACGCCTTGGCCATAGAGAGGCTTTTATTCTCTATTTTGGTTATGCCAGGGTGTGACTAGGGTGGGCATTCTATGTTATTTTTTCTATGTTTTTGTATTTCTTTGTTTTTGGCCGGGTATGGTTCTCAATCAGGTACAGCTGTCTATCGTTGTCTCTGATTGAGAACCATACTTAGATAGCTCTTGCCCACATGGGTTTTGTGGGTAGTTGTTTTCTGTTTAGTGTTTGTATCACCTGTCAGAACTGTTTCAGTTAATTATTTTGTTATTTTGTATTTAGTGTTCAGTTTCAAATAAATAATATGAACATGTACTACGCTGCACCTTGGTCCTCACCTTCTTCCTATGAATGCCGTTACAGGAGTCAACAGAAGTTAGAAATAACACTATAAATATTTACTTACCTTTGATGATCGTCATCAGAAGGCACTCCCAGGAATCCCAGTTCGACAATAAATGACTGATTTGTTCCATAAAGTCCATCATTTATGTCCAAATAGCCACTTGTTGTTAGCGTGTTCAGCCCAGTAATCCATCTTCATGAGGCGTGAGCACTTTGTCCAGACAAAAACTCAAAAAGTTCCATTACAGGTCATAGAAACATGTCAAACGATGTATGGAATCAATCTTTAGGATGTTTTTAACATAAATCATCAATAAGGTTCCAACCGGAGAATTCCTATGTCTGAAGAAAAGCACTGGAACGAGAGCTAACTCTCTCCTGACCGTGCGTCATGAGACCAAAGCACTTTGCCAGACCATTGACTCAAACAGGTCTCATGAGCCCCTCCTTTATAGTAGAATCCTCAAACAAGTTTCTAAAGACGGTTGACATCTAGTGGAAGCCGTAGGAAGTGCAACTTGACTATATAGACACTGTGTATTCGGTAGGCCAAGCTTTGAAAAACTACAAAATCAGATTTTACAAACTCAGATTTTCCACTTCCTGGTTGGATTTTTCTCTAGGTTTTCGCCTGCCATATGAGTTCTGTTATACTCACAGACATCATTCAAACAGTTTTAGAAACTTCAGAGTGCATATATTAGCATCTGGGATAGAGTATGACGCAGTTCACTCTGGGCACGCTTTTCATCCAAAAATGAAAATGCTGCCCCCTATCCCAAAAAGGTTTTAACAAGAAATTTGTGGAGTGGTTGAAAAATGAGTTTTAATGACTCCAACCGAAGTGTATGCAAACGTCCGACTTACAACTGTACGTAATGAGCATTGCTACATAGATGACAAAAATAAATAACAGATTGCAGGGATAAAAGACATAGTCAGAACATGTGGCACATCACATCCGCAGCCCGTCATCAACAAGAAGTACAGAGTTTTCCAAAGCGACAAGTTAGATCCATTCTCTCTCTCTCTCTTTGTATTCATTCAAAATACATTTGCAATTCCACGAGAGCCGAACAAGTTGCTAGGCAACACAGAAACAATGCCGCCCATTTTCCTACCCAAAACACTGTCCTCAATATATATTCTTGCTAATTGTCTCTCCAGTCTTTATGAAATGCATGTGTGGCAGGGCCACACTAGCACATCATACAAATGAAAATATGATGTTGCCCACCTAGTCTGAGGCTGTCAGACTGGAACCCTGGGAAAATTGTTTGCAAAATTAAATTGTAACAATGTAACAAACACAATTAATTTTGTGTGGGGCCCATAAATTGCCTCTATTCTCCTAAAATAGCCTTGTTTGTTTGCATGTTGTTTAGGCTTGTTTATATTTCAATGTCAAATTAATCAGCCTTTGCAGGTGCATAAAATGGCTGTTCTTGCTTGAGAATAGAATGAGCTAATTGGATTTTCTGTTCTTTCGTTCTTCGCCCTCTGTAATTAAACAGTGGGGCTGCAGATCCCTGACTTTTCAATCTGTTCCTTCCTTTCACAGCTGCTCTGTCTCTCTCTCCAGCAGACAGAGCTATTATTTCAAGCGCTCCCACCTTCATTACAATCACGAAAGTGTCACGACAACATGAAACCACCTGTGTCCACCACCCGTCATACAGGCCTGTAGGGGTTGTCCCTGTGCCCCCCCCCCCACACACTTCGTACAGACCTGTATGGGTTGACCCTGTGTCCACCCTCCACTTCATACAGGTCTGTATGGGTTGTCCCTGTGTCCCGTCCCCGCTCTTCATACAGACCTGTCCCGGTTGTCCCTGTCCCCCCCCCACTTCATACAAACCAGTACGGATTGTCCCTGTGTCCCCCCCACTTCATACAGACCTGTGCGGGTTGTCCCTGTGTCCCGTTCCCCCCTTCATGCAGACCTGTACGGATTGTCCTCATGTGAAGTCCACTGGTTGCTACAATAATACTTCCTGATGAATACCCTCCTGACACTGCATTATAAGCACATATTTAAAGCCTTATTAACTATGCATAATGACTTATAAAGCATAACATTGGTGTTAATAGCTGCTCATAAACATCCAGTCAATTGTACTTTACCGATGCTCTCAGATAGCCAAATCCATTGGCCGTCATTGAAATGAGTGAGGAAAATGCTAAGAATTACACTGCGTATGGCTAATGTGCAAGAGCTGTCCAAAAATATGTTACTAGTTGGGTATTTGTTGTTATTTGGCATTTCAAATTTCACTTACTGATAACCCAACCATTTCAAGTATTTGTCTAGTATTGCTTTTTTAATGCAGATTTCGTCGCTTGAATGTAATGTGGCTCATCATTATTTAATCAAGCCAAATCGATTTAATCTATTTCATGGCTTGCATGTTAATACGTCTCTCCCGACTCTGAGGGCTGTAATATGGTTGCTATGCATGAGAGAGAGAGAGAAAGCACATCTATGTTGTGTATATTTCTCATATGTCATTGGTTAACCTTCTAAATGCATGTCAAGTCAAAATCACAGCAGAAACTGTCTCCTTACATCTCTGGAAGGACATCTTGTCTTTCCCCTCATCATTTTATCAAAAGGCGCCTCTGAAGGTGTGAGGTCAGCTAGCTAGCAGAAAAAGAAATAGGATGCTTACGGGACAGCACAGAGGGCAAGGTGGACGTGGACACACTGTAGGCTATATTACCCGCCCCCCAAAAAAGAAACAGAGATAAGAATCGTGTGAAGGTCGTGAAGGGGATCTCATTCTCGCCACAGAGATGAGCCCACTGATAATGTCCAGTCCTGTGAGGAGATTATATCTCTTGCTCTCTCCTTTCTTTCTATCCTTTCTCTCCGTGTCTCTATCTCTCGCGGTCTCTCTCTCCCTCTCTCTCTGTCTCTCCCTCTCTCTCTGTCTCTCCGTCCATCTCTCTCTCTCTCTCTCTCTCTCTCTCTCTCTCTCTCCCTCTGACCTTCATCTCCCTCTCCTTCTCCTTCTCTCCCCATCCCAGTGCCATGTCTCAGTGGTGTCATAACAGGACTGATCGTATCATGGCCAGTCAGCACCAACGACCCTAAAAGTCCATTAAGGATCCATTTGCCTCATGGTACATGAAACAGGAGGGGGTGAGGGGGGTACAGTGGGGGGATGGAGGTGCAGGGGGACATGGTTTCCTCAGAACACTCTCACTGAGGTCAGAGAGACACCATTTTGGTGAGTAAATAGGCACTAGAACGAGAATAAATGGGGTTGAATAACCCTTCTAGGTTCTAGATAGCACCTTTGTTTCTAAGTGTATGAGGGACCTTTCTTGATGAATTAATAGGGATTCATTTCATATCCTGTGTGGGAATAGCCTGAGTTGTTCAAAATTGGAGAAGGATTAAAATAGGATTAAAATAGAGAGATGTTTACCACCATGACCACATTGTATTTAATTAAATTAATCATATTGGTTTGGGTTTGTTACTCTTAGTTCATTCTTAAAATGTCTTAAGAAGAACATATTTTGGAATAACCCTCTGTAGGTAGGAACACACTCACAGTCCAAACAAATCAATGAACAGACTCTGGATTCTAAAGGTTGTTTTATGTCACTTCTACTTTACCAGGTTAGATCTCACTGGAATATAACATTATTTTCTTTCAGTCAGACCCTGGACCTAGCATTTACTTTTGATTTATTTATAGAAATTAAAAAAGGTGAACCTAAACAACAAAATTCCATGCCTGCAGTGCATTCGGAAAGTATTCAAACCCCTTGATTTATTTTTTTATTTTTTATAGTGTCATACCCAAGAAGACTCAAGGCTGTATAGGTGCTTCAACAAAGTACTGAGTAAAGGGTCTGAATACCTATGTAAATGTGATACTTCTGTTATTTATTTTTAATACGTTTTCAAAAAAACAGTTTTTGCATTGCCATTATGAGATATTGTGTGTGGATTGATGAGAGGAAAAAACTATTGAATCATTTTTGGAATAAGGCTGTAACATAACAAAATGTTGAAAAAGGGATGGGGTCTTAATACTTTTCCAAATGCACGGTATATTATTGTTTATTTCCAAGAGCAGGGGTTTTGAACTCTGACCCTACGAGGTACATTCATTTCTTTCTATATCCTGGAGCTTGCTGTTTTTCACTTCTACCTGATAATAAACAATGTCAAAATGTATTGGAACTGGTTTCGATGTCCAGAGTTGAGTTTCAGGGACTAGACCATGAGTTTAGCTGGATGAGAAACTTAGATCCTATGGATGATTCCCAGCTCATAATAGCTGACCTTTTCCTAGTTTATACAGAGGAGAAGATCAAACACATGTACAATTTTCATCAATACTGCGTGACAGAAGCGACTTGATGAATAAGACATTAAAGGTATGAAAAATGTGTTATGATCAGTTTTTACTGTAAGGGTAAAACAGAGAGAGAAATGTCAAAAATATATGCTTTTTTTCCTTCAATTTTTTATTCCCACTTCAAAGGACACTGTGGCTTATCCACCGCTGAGAATATAATAACCGCTGAACCTTGCTCTCTTTATTTTAGCTCAAGGAAAAGGTTGAGACTCAATGACCTAGTGGGAAATATTTGTCCTCAAAGCCTCTTGGTGATATTTTTCAAAAGCAGACCAATTTGAAAACTCATTCAGGCTCCACACATCATTAGATGTACCTTTCTCCTCAATAGGAGTTGACAGTTGACATCTCCTTTCAGAGTTGCCGGGCTAAGTCTGCCTTATAGATGATGGACTAAACGGCGTTTGTGACTCTGGGCATTGGGTTAAAAGCTGAAAATATAAATCAGTGACAGCCCGTCCATTAGGGTCTTAGGGAAGTGATTGCTCCAAAAAACAAATATAACAAATATATATTTTCATAAACGTATTATTTTTACAATATATATATATATATATATATATATATATATATATATATATATATATATATTCTGTAATTCAATGATTATGTTTATAATGTCCATAAAAGTGGGGTTCATTTGTGTACATTTTACTGTTTCAAAAATATGTTGTTGAAAACAAGCAGTTCAGTTACAGTACCTACTGCTCTGCCATCAGCAGCTCTGGGTGTTCCACCCAGGTTTTCTGGCTCTGCTCTATCAGGTACTGACAGATGGCGCTACACAGGCAATTGTAATGAACTTAAATAACTAATCAAGACAGCCATTGGTAGCCTGGGACCTGAACCGGACATCAATAGTCGAAGGACAGAGGGATACACTAGCTAGAACCTTCTCGCGGATCTGGTAAAAAAAACATGACTCTGTTCCCGATGAAGGTTTTTGTTTCCCTGCCGTTAGATGCTAGCTAGCGCACTCTAGCTACCGGCAAGCTAGAATACCGGTAACTAGCTTGATAATTAAGTCTAACTAAAGTTACTGGCAAGCTCATCATGCTTGTGACATTATGCTATCCCCAGTTAGATAATTTGTTTTCTCTTGTCACATCTGTGCTTGTTGCGTTTCCCCTGTAACTTGTATCACCGATGCACTAGTGTGGCTACGTCTAAAAATATTACTTTGGTAATCTAAACAGGGCAGTAGTGATTCTGGTTTTACATGCAAAAGTGAAATAGGTGTATTTATGTTGTTGTTCACTTTACAGTGCATTTGAAGAAGTACTCAGACCCCTTGACTTTTCCCACATTGTTACGTTACAGTCTTATTCTAAAATGTACTATCACGGTAATGTGGGGAAAATTGGCTGCATGGAACCAAAGCAAAGACAGTTAAAGTTAAAGAGTCCCCTCTCCTACCTTACCTGCCTACCCACAACGTATCTAATATTTTAGCACCTCCTGACGCGCTAACCAAAATACAGGGGGTGGTCGCGCCCAGGACTTACCTAGTGTGCATAGACAGAGTAAATACTACAGATTATGCATGCCCGCAGGCCTCTTGCCTAAACACTCCCAAGGTGCGTTCCCCTTCCCCCTGGGAACAAATGAAACAAAATAATTACTAACTTAAAGTGAACAATTTCAATAATCAATAACACTAAGTCCTATTGGCATACACATACCTCAGGAGAGCCGCTACAAAATACTTTAAATAAAACTTTCACAGACTAACAACCAACACGGGGCATCAAAGAAGCTCTCTACTCCTGACAAAGGAACACTGGCTTTATTCAGCTGTAGAATGAGTTGGTAATTGAAGACAGCTGTTTCCCCTGATGAGAGGGAGGGTACAGAGCTCCTATCATCAATAGGGCCGACCAATCAGCTGCTTGAGGAATCCAGGATTCCATGTCCTGAAATACACACACATATACAAACCCACGACAACACAGAAACTGGGGAAAGTAACAATTGACAACAGCTCAGCGTTCAACACCACAGTCCCCACAAAGCTCATCACTAAGCTAAGGACCCAGGGACTAAACACCTCCCTCTGCAACTGGATCCTGGACTTCCTGAATGGCGGCCCCAAGGTGGTAAGGGTAGGCAACAACACGTCTGCCACGCTGATTCTCAACACTGGGGCCCCTCAGGGGTGTGTACTTAGTCCCCTGTTCTCCCTCTTCACCCACGACTGCGTGGGCAAACACGACTCCAAAACCATCAATAAGTTTGCTGACGACACAACAGTGGTAGGCCTGAACACCGACAACGATGAGACAACCTATATGGAGGAGGTTGGAGACCTGGCAGTGTGGTTCCAGGACAACAACCTCTTCCTCAATGTGAGCAAGACTAAGGAGCTGATTGTGGAAAACAGGAAACGGAAGGCCAAACATGCCCTGATTAACATCAACGGTGCTGTAGAGGAGCGGGTCGAGAGTTTCAAGTTCCTTGGTGTCCACATCACCAACAAACTATCATGGTCCAAACACACCAACACAGTTGTGAAGAGGGCATGACAAAACCTTTTCCCCCTCAGGAGACTGAAAAGATTGGC
>NC_143025.1:81650000-81690000 GCF_057628025.1 Oncorhynchus mykiss | reverse complement strand
TCCTTAACCTGAGCATGCATACATTCAGTTAGTTTTTTCCAAATGGAACTATGTTAATAATTCAGCCAGGTCACACCAGACTGACTTCAGTATTTGACGTCTGTCCAGGTCCCCAGCACATCAGGAGATGCTTTCAATACCGTCCAATAGGGGCAATGTGAGCACCTATTACCATGTAGTAGGTTTTTAGCTTGCTAGGGCGTTTGCCCTTCAGAACAGCCTCAATTTGTTGGGGAATGGGCGCTACAACGCCGAAAGCGTTCCACAGGGATGCTGGTCAATGTTGACTCCAGTCCTACCCACAGTGTCAAGTTAGCTGGATGTCCTTTAGGTGGTGGACCATTATTAATACAGACAGGAAACTGTTGAGCCTGAAAAACACAGCAGTGTTGCAGTTCTTGACACAAACCAAACTTAAATATTTTGTTTTGCCCATTCACCCTTTGAACTGCACACATACTGTACATAATCTATGTATCAGTTGTCTCAATGCATTAACATCCTTCTTCAACTAATCCCCTCCCCTTCATCTACATTGATTGAAGTGGATAGAGATGTATAGAGGGCACACTTGCCACTAGATGGGAAATCCCTCTCTGGTGTTTGCTATCACAGAAGTGATCAATGGCAAAGAGGTCGGGGACCCCGGGGCATTCTACAATAGCACCCGATTCCAATCCAAGCACCAATGCCGTTTAGCAAACTCCAGGCATTTACGTGTGTTGTTTGTTCTCAACCAATGTGGCAAGACTCAATTGGCATGGAGATGGCATTTAATTTACGATTAAGAGATTTGTTGAACCCAAGATATGACCATGTTCTGTAATTCGTCAACTGTGGCCCCTTCGACTTTTCTTTGCCTCCAGAACCATCTCCTTCACTCTGCGTGGGGACAGGGTACACAGGCTAGTTTACCACTTTTCCAGTGGTTTTAAACTTCTTAGTTAATAAGTGGTATATTTCTGGGCTGGTTTTACAAAAAAATACCCATTGCCTGATCTATGAAGGTCAACAACCATTTCACACTGGGCAGAGATGTCAGTTCAACATTCCTTTTGATTTACATTTGGTTGTAATTTTAGTTGAGTCAGCTAACGTGTATTCAACATTAAATCACAACATTTCACTGAGTCATTAGATTTAGGTTAAAAGTGTAATGATAAAAATACAAAACTTTTTTCAAATCCAATCAGTTCTCCACATTAAGTCAAGGTCATCACATTGATTTGTTTTGTTTAAATGGGCTGTCTCTTTTCCTTCCCCCATGGTGATGGATGACAAATGGATTTTAAACATGTGTCACCTCATTTTATACCCTAGTGAAACAGGAAGCCATGGAACGCCACAATACAGTTCCTTAAACTGAGATTGTCTTTAAAAATGCAATGTCAATGCAGATTTTATTTCATTTTATTTATAAGAATCTTTACGGGTGCCAATCATTTTGACACCTTAATTTTGTTTAACCTAAATATATTAAACGGAATATCTTAGTGTGAGTATTTAAATGAGTATAAAACAGTGGTGGAAAAAGTACCCAATAGTCATACTTGGGTAAAAGTATAGATACCTTAATAAAAAGTTACTCAAGTAAAAGTGAAAGTCAGCCAGTAAAATACTACTGGGTAAAAGTCTAAAAGTATTTGGTTCTAGATATACTTACGTATTAAAAGTAAATGCAATTGCTAAAATATACTTAAGTATCAAAAGTTAAAGTGAATGTATAAATCATTTAAAATTCCTTATAAAGCAAACGGCACCATTTTAAACATTTTCGGATGGGTAGGGTCACAATCTAACACTCAGACACAATTTACAAATGATGCATTTGTTTTCAGTGAGCCACCAGATCAGAGGCACTAGGGATGACCGCGTGGTCTCTTGATAAGTGTGTGAATTGGACAATTAGTACTTTTGGGTGTCAAGGAAAACGTAGGGAGTAAAAAGTATATTATTTTCTGTAGTGAAGTAAAAGCAAAAGTTGTAAAAAAATATATATAAATAGTAAAGTAAAATACAGATACCCCCCCAAAACGACTTAAGTAGTACATTAAAGTATTTCTACTTAAGTACTTTACGATACTGGTAGAAAATAATAAAATGTTATACATTTTTGGAGCATACAATATAGCTCAGTATTTGTATTACTTATTTTATATTATTTTTTGGTTAATCTTTAACAATCATTTTGGAGGTGACTGTATTTAATAATAAATATCTCAATATGGTGTGGCGCCTGACCTTCTATACTATTCAGGCTGACTGTAATTATGCAATTCTAAGGTACTTTGCCTTCTGCTGACCTTTAAAAAACATTCCAAATGACAACAAAGGTGTTATGATAGATTTTGATCAGGAAATCTTTAAGATTGGAATGTCTATTTCAGACTCTGTAACATCCATTAACAGAGGGTTTCACATCCATAACGGTTGTTTTTCCTCTCTAAAGTAATAATGGAAATGACTGTTTTTGTGTTCAGCCAAGCCTTTCCTTCGAAATGGAAATCAATATTTTTGACCTAAGACTTAAAAACTCACAGACTTTTGCTAATATGTTCTGTCACCCCAAAAAGCTCATACATTTAATGTAACATCCGAACGCTTCTTATTTGTCAATATTTAGAAGTGCGCTTTTTGAGATATACGCTCCCACAAGGGGTACTACAGAACGTTTCATATATATTTAGTTTGTCCATTCTGTGAGACATTGAAGTTGTGGTTTTGCATGCAAATGTAATGTCCTTAACGTTGGAATTGGTCAAGAAAGTCTAGCCATTTTGGTGGTAGGCTATAGTGGTACTGTAGGCGAAGCGGTAGCTCATCTTGTACACTGCCTACCACAGCCGGAATTAGGTGCAGGTTTGGAGAAAAGTTCAGATGTAAACCGTATGGACGGACAAGGAGTTCCAGATTATAGACATGGTTTTTGGAAACATGTCAACCTTGGGACATTTGACTGAATATGTTCCGGGCTCCACATTCTAGGACACCATTGCATTCAATGCGCGGCGTCTTATGTAGGGCTAAGCTTTCCTTTACTATAGCCTCTGCCAAGAGGTCTCGGCCTTTATTGTACATGTTGCAGTGTGATCACCGTGAAACAGGAGGGTTGCTAGTACTGTGTACTCCTGCCAGAGATGCTAGTCATTATCATCCCAGTCCAAGTCCTGGGCTGCCACCATTGTTGAAAGTACACACACACACACACACACACACACACACACACACACACACACACACACACACACACACACACACACACACACACACACACTCACACTCACACTCACACTCACACTCACACTCACACTCACACTCACTCACTCACAGACACACCTCCTGTTTTCTCAGTTGCTCTGCTAGAATCCTCCCCCCTGGATTCTTGTACTACATGAAACCAATTAAGCAGGAACAGAGAGGCTCCTCATGTTGTGTGTGATTGTTTTTTAATAACAGTGTAGGTAAAAACAGCACCTCTAATTGCTCATCCAACACATTACATATCTTTGTCTGAATTCACTGGTTTTTACGCACCAGCCAAGCTTCTGGGAGAGGGCAATGGTTTTCTTTTAAATAGTTATCATCCAACACATTCCCACTAAATATGAAACAGTATTGAGGCTGCGTAGTAGCAAATACCATATGTGCTGCATGTGTTTGTCTATGTTTTAAACGGCCCTTGATGCTTTGCACTGCTTGTCACCATAATTGTTATTGTCTAAAAATCCTATTTAGACCTTTGCCAGGTAGTCACAGTCATGCAGCCAGATCTTCATAATCATAAATCTCAAGTCTGCCTTGAAAGGAAACGAGGATGAATTTGCGGCATTTGTGTGAATGGGAGAGCTACATTTTTAACTGAATACGAAGTCGTTAGTGTCGTCTTAGAAATGTTTCCCTTCAACAATGAATTGAAGGTTGCTTTAACGGCGAGGGACACAGGACAGATGAAATAAAAGGCATGCTTATAATTACCAAACCATTTCATTTTAAAATGGATGCTGGTGTGTCCTCAGAGTTCCACGGTCTCTTTTCACCCTAGTCACCGTCCCTGATACTAAAGACGCAGTAATGTAAGCATATCATGTGTAGGAGGGGAGAAGTAGTCTGCAGATGGACTACACATCAGGGTACACATCAGGGTACACATCAGTGTGTTATCCAACACTTCAATGGAGAATTATGCTGTATGGGCTTTTGTGAATCGTCAAGTTAGGTTCAAAACAGTTGATATGTAGCATGTGCAGGGTCAGCAGTACTGTATGTCCAGAAAGACTCCTAGGCCTGTATTTTAATGTATTTAAAAAATATAATCTTTATTTAACTAGGCATGTCAGTTAAGGACAACTTATTATTTACAATGACGGCCTACACCGGCCAAACCCAGACAACTCTGTGCCAATTGTGCGCTGCCCTATGGGACTCCCACTCATGACCGGTTGTGATAGAGCCTGGATTTGAACCAGAGTGTCTGTATTGACTTGATATTGTGGGCCCAACTTCAAGACATCACTTGCTAACTTCACGTAAACGAATGAAATGTATACCAAGTACTAGATACTAGATATTAACTTTTTTCTCTATCTCGCTGTGTGAGCTTCCCAGCGTATTTTGATTGATATTTGATCAACTGGATAAACATTCTAAGACAATATGAAAAGAACCTGACATGGTACAATGAAATAACAGAAAATGACAAATCCAGAGGCGGATTGGACACAGCATATTTTTTTTTAATCAGCGAGGCAGTTTATTTATTAAGAAGCCCTTGAGCCATGATACACAATACCGGTGTCAGACACCCGCTCACAGGAAGACCGAAACGTAATCTGATTGGAGCAAAGACATAAAAATAATTTTATCCCCATCGTTCTTGTTGAAACACCGGAAGGCTTGTCTGGCAGACGGCCCCTGACTGTCAATCCACCCTGTTGATGTATCTCCTCTCAGGATTGGCTTCCTTTGACAGTTGGGTTTGAAAAGACAGAGGAAAACAGTAGGTCACGTACGCAGTGAGAGGGTTGTAGTTACAATGTAGAAGAGGTGACGGATGGTAGCATAAAAACACAGCGGATTGATATGATTACCATGGATATTCTATGTCAGAGCTGCAATAGAGGTTGTAGGAGAGACTGGAAGGACTCCTGTTGATCAGGCACCTTCATCTGACACTCCTGCTGCTCCAGAATCCCATTTCCACACGGTTGTGAGACAATGTCAGCCTCCACCACTACTGTAAATGTCAAGGACACACTATGGGAAGGGAAATGCTTACCTCAATTTTGTACTTTTTTTTAAGTCAATCATCTTAAAGGGCAACAAACCTGCTCCTGTCAATGCGATGGGATGGGAGTCCCGCAGAAAGAGTCCAGTTGTTGAGAAAGACCATATACAGTATGAGATGGATCTAGTAGAAGAGCCAATGGTTGTAGCCGTCACTTTGGTTACAAAACAACAACATTTAAGCACCCTTTTTTCACCTTTACCACTTATATTGGAACCGGAATCCTTACTGGAGTTTTTGACATCAGCGCATGTTCAATGCCAGGGTCCAAGTGTGTGCATAACAAAGTAAGGATTCGAGCCTTACTGTTGTTTTTCACTATTTCAAACACAATACACATAGCTACACGTGCATTTTAGCAGGTGGCTAGCTTAGTACTGACCCTTTCTCTTCTATATACTTCATATATATCACTGTCTCATACTATACTTACAGCCTGAAAGTATGTAGTTTATATATATGTGTGTATATGTGTATATGTGTACATATATATATGTATATATATGTATATATGTGTATTTATATACATATATATATATATCTATATATATATATATATATATATATATATATATATATATATGTGTGTGTATATATATACTACATACTTTCAGGCTGTAAGTTTAATATGAGACAGTGAGACTGAAGCGTTCCTTAACGAGTGTCTTATTGATTAAGAGTGGCCCTGAAACCATCTTAAACCATGCCTGGGATCGGATTTATGTCTCTTCCTCCCAGGTTTATCTTCACTCTAATGCCTCTTTGTTCAACAGCCTATTGGTGTTTCTATCACGTTGCTGGGATCTATGGCAGAATATCAGTGGCCCGGAATGGGCTCGTCCAAGTGTCAGGCCATTCTAATCTATAGCGTAATATGGACGGCAAGAAAAAGGAGGAGAAAGTAGTAAAATCATGCCACACTATCTCCATCCTGATTGATGTCATTTAGAAGAGAGAGAGAGAGAAAGAGAGGAGAATGTGTGATAGCATTTGCTTTGTAATCAGACTCCGGAGTTCTCTTCAATATGTTTGGTACATTAATTTAATATCGCCCTTGACAATTCTCCTCATCTCATCTACAGTACACCTCCTCTATGTCTGTGACACTAGCTACGTTTCCATTAACTTGTCAAGTGATTTTTTTTGTTGACATTTAGAAACTATAAGGGCACAAGGCGAGACCCATATGCAGACACAGGAGCCAGATGGTTGAGCTCCGGTATTTATTATAACACAAGGGGTAGGCAAAAGTCAGGTCGGGTACAGACGAGAGATCATAAACCAGATCAGAGTCCAAACAGTACAAGGCGTTAGGCAGGCTCGAGGTCAGGGCAGGAAGAATGGTCAGGCAGGCGGGTTGTGTGTCAGGACAGGCAAGGGTCAAAACCAGGACGACTAGGAAAAACAGAAACTGGGAAAAATAGGAGCTAGGAGATAAACACTGGTTGACTTGGCAAACAAGATGAACTGGTGCTCCAGTTTCAACTGTTCTGCCTGTGGCTATGGAACCCTGGCCTGTTCACCGGACATGCTACCTTGTCCCAGACCTTCTATTTTCAACTCTCTAAAGTCAGCAGGTGCCGTAGAGATACTCTGAATGCTCGGCTATGAAAAGCCAACTGAGATTTACTCCTGAGGTGCTGACCTGTTGCACCCTCTACAACCACTGTGATTGTTGTTATTTGACCCTGCTGGTTATCTATGAACATTTGAACATCTTGGCCATGTTCTGTTATAATCTCCACCCGGCACAGCCAGAAGAGGACTGGCCACCCCTCATAGCCTGGTTCCTCTATAGCTTTCTTCCTGGGCCTTTCTAGGGAGTTTTTCCTAGCTTCTACATCTGCATTGCTTGCTGTTTGGGGTTTTAGGCAGAGTTTCTGTGTAGCACTTTGTGACATCGGCTGATGTTGTTACGGTGCGTGAATGAGGACCCAAAAGCGAATCAACTTAAACAGAGCTTCTTTAATTACCAAACATAGGTAGGCTCAGATGGACCGGCAGATTCCGACAGGACAGGACAAGGTTACAGCAAACATGACGGCAGTCTGGTTCAGGCATGAATGACACAAACAAACAAGAATCCGACAAGGACAGGAGCAGAAACAGAGAGAGATATAGGGACCTAATCAGAGGGAAAAAGGGAACAGGTGGGGAACGGGGTGAATGGGTAGTTAGAGGAGACAAGGGACAGCTGGGGGAAAGCGGGGGAGAAAAGGTAACCTAACACGACCAGCAGAGGGAGACAGGGTGAAGGGAAAGGACAGAGACAAGACAACATGACAGTACATGACAGTACCCCCCCACTCACCGAGCGCCTCCTGGCGCACTCGAGGAGGAAACCTGGCGGCAACGGAGGAAATCATCAATCAGCGCACGGTCCAGCACGTCCCGAGAGGGAACCCAACTCCTCTCCTCAGGACCGTACCCCTCCCAGTCAACTAGGTACTGATGACCACGGCCCCGAGGACGCATGTCCAAGATTTTACGGACCCTGTAGATAGGTGCGCCCTCGACAAGGATGGGGGGGGGGGGGGGGAAGACGAGCGGGGGCGCGAAGAACGGGCTTAACACAGGAGACATGGAAGACCGGGTGGACGCGACGAAGATATCGCGGAAGAAGAAGTCGCACTGCGACAGGATTAATGACCTGAGAGATACGGAATGGACCAATGAACCGCGGGGTCAACTTGCGAGAAGCCGTCTTAAGGGGAAGGTTCTGAGTGGAGAGCCAAACTCTCTGACCGCGACAATATCTAGGGCTCTTCGTTCTACGCTTATTGGCAGCTCTCACAGTCTGCGCCCTATAACGGCAAAGTGCAGACCTGACCCTCTTCCAGGTGCGCTCGCAACGTTGGACAAAAGCCTGAGCGGAGGGGACGCTGGACTCGGCGAACTGAGATGAGAACAACGGAGGCTGGTACCCGAGGCTACTCTGAAAAGGAGATAGCCCGGTCGCAGACGAAGGAAGCGAGTTGTGGGCGTATTCTGCCCAGGGGAGCTGTTCTGACCAAGACGCAGGGTTGCGAAAAGAAAGACTGCGTAAGATGCGACCAATAGTCTGATTGGCCCGTTCTGCTTGACCGTTAGACTGGGGGTGAAAGCCGGAAGAGAGACTGACGGAAGCCCCAATCAAACGGCAAAACTCCCTCCAAAATTGAGACGTGAATTGCGGACCTCTGTCCGAAACGACGTCTGACGGAAGGCCATGAATTCTGAAAACATTCTCGATGATGATTTGTGCCGTCTCTTTAGCAGAAGGAAGCTTAGCAAGGGGAATGAAATGAGCCGCCTTAGAGAACCTATCGACAACCGTAAGAATAACAGTCTTCCCCGCTGACGAAGGCAGTCCGGTGACAAAATCTAAGGCGATGTGAGACCACGGTCGAGAGGGAATAGGAAGCGGCCTGAGACGGCCGGCAGGAGGAGAGTTACCGGACTTAGTCTGCGCGCAGACCGAACAAGCAGCCACGAAACGACGCGTGTCATGCTCCCGGGTGGGCCACCAAAAACGCTGGCGAATGGAAGCAAGCGTACCCCGAACGCCAGGGTGGCCGGCTAACTTGGCAGAGTGAGCCCACTGAAGAACGGCCAGACGAGTAGGAACGGGAACGAAAAGAAGGTTCCTAGGACAAGCGCGCGGCGACGGAGTGTGAGTGAGCGCTTGTTTTACCTGCCTCTCAATTCCCCAGACAGTCAACCCGACAACACGCCCCTCAGGGAGAATCCCCTCGGGGTCAGTGGAGGCTACTGAAGAACTGAAGAGACGAGACAAAGCATCAGGCTTGGTGTTCTTAGAGCCCGGACGATAAGAAATCACGAACTCGAAACGAGCGAAAAACAGCGCCCAACGCGCCTGACGCGCATTAAGTCGTTTGGCAGAACGGATGTACTCAAGGTTCCTATGGTCAGTCCAAACGACAAAAGGAACGGTCGCCCCCTCCAACCACTGTCGCCATTCGCCTAGGGCTAACCGGATGGCGAGCAGTTCGCGGTTACCCACATCATAGTTACGTTCCGACGGCGACAGGCGATGAGAAAAATACGCGCATGGGTGGACCTTGTCGTCAGAGAGGGAGCGCTGAGAAAGGATGGCTCCCACGCCCACCTCTGACGCGTCAACCTCGACAACGAACTGTCTAGAGACGTCAGGTGTAACAAGGATAGGAGCGGATGTAAAACGATTCTTGAGGAGATCAAAAGCTCCCTGGGCGGAAACGGACCACTTAAAGCACGTCTTGACAGAAGTAAGGGCTGTGAGAGGAGCTGCCACCTGACCGAAATTACGGATGAAACGACGATAGAAGTTCGCGAAGCCGAGAAAGCGCTGCAGCTCGACGCGTGACTTAGGGACGGGCCAATCAATGACAGCTTGGACCTTAGCGGGATCCATCTTAATGCCTTCAGCGGAAATAACAGAACCGAGAAATGTGACGGAGGAGGCATGAAAAGTGCACTTCTCAGCCTTCACAAAAAGACAATTCTCTAAAAGGCGCTGGAGGACACGTCGAACGTGCTGAACATGAATCTGGAGTGACGGTGAAAAAATCAGGATATCGTCAAGGTAAACGAAAACAAAGATGTTCAGCATGTCTCTCAGGACATCATTGACTAATGCCTGAAAGACAGCTGGAGCGTTAGCGAGGCCGAAAGGAAGAACCCGGTATTCAAAGTGCCCTAACGGAGTGTTAAACGCCGTCTTCCACTCGTCCCCCTCCCTGATGCGCACGAGATGGTAAGCGTTACGAAGGTCCAACTTAGTGAAAAACCTGGCTCCCTGCAGGATCTCGAAGGCTGAAGACATAAGAGGAAGCGGATAACGATTCTTCACTGTTATGTCATTCAGCCCTCGATAATCTATGCAGGGGCGCAGAGACCCGTCCTTCTTCTTGACAAAAAAAAACCCCGCTCCGGCGGGAGAGGAGGAGGGGACTATGGTACCGGCGTCAAGAGCTACAGACAAATAATCTTCGAGAGCCTTACGTTCGGGAGCCGACAGAGAGTATAGTCTACCCCGGGGGGGGGTGGTTCCCGGAAGGAGATCAATACTACAATCATACGACCGGTGTGGAGGAAGAGAGGTGGCCCTGGACCGACTGAACACCGTGCGCAGATCGTGATATTCCTCCGGCACCCCTGTCAAATCACCAGGCTCCTCCTGTGAAGAAGAGACAGAGGAAACAGGAGGGATAGCAGACATTAAACATTTCACATGACAAGAGACGTTCCAGGAGAGGATAGAATTACTAGACCAATTAATGGAAGGATTATGACAAACTAGCCAGGGATGGCCCAAAACAACAGGTGTAAAAGGTGAACGAAAAATTAAAAAAGAAATGGTTTCACTATGATTACCAGAAACAGTGAGGGTTAAAGGTAGCGTCTCACGCTGAATCCTGGGGAGAGGACTACCATCCAGGGCGAACAAGGCCGTGGGCTCCTTTAACTGTCTGAGAGGAATGTCATGTTCCCGAGCCCAGGTCTCGTCCATAAAACAGCCCTCCGCCCCAGAGTCTATTAAGGCACTGCAGGAAGCTGACGAACCGGTCCAGCGTAGATGGACCGACAAGGTAGTGCAGGATCTTGAAGGAGAGACAGGAGTAGTAGCGCTCACCAGTAGCCCTCCGCTTACTGACGAGCTCTGGCCTTTTACTGGACATGAAGTGACAAAATGACCAGCGGAACCGCAATAGAGACAGAGGCGGTTGGTGATTCTCCGTTCCCTCTCCTTAGTCGAGATGCGGATACCTCCCAGCTGCATGGGCTCAGCACCCGAGCCGGCAGAGGAAGATGGTAGTGATGCGGAGAGGGAGGCGACGGAGAGCGCGAGCTCCTTTCCACGAGCTCGGTGACGAAGATCAACCCGTCGCTCAATGCGAATAGCGAGTTCAATCAAGGAATCCACGCTGGAAGGAACCTCCCGGGAGAGAATCTCATCCTTTACCTCTGCGCGGAAACCCTCCAGAAGACGAGCGAGCAAGGCCGGCTCGTTCCAGCCACTGGAGACAGCAAGAGTGCGAAACTCAATAGAGTAGTCTGTTATGGATCGATTGCCTTGACATAGGGAAGACAGGGCCCTGGAAGCCTCCTCCCCAAAAACAGATCGATCAAAAACCCGTATCATCTCCTCCTTAAAGTCTTGATACTGGTTAGTACACTCAGCCCTTGCCTCCCAGATTGCCGTGCCCCACTCACGAGCCCGTCCAATAAGGAGAGATATGACGTAGGCGACACGAGCAGTGCTCCTGGAGTAAGTGTTGGGCTGGAGAGAAAACACAATATCACACTGGGTGAGGAACGAGCGGCATTCAGTGGGCTCCCCAGAGTAACACGGCGGGTTATTGATTCTGGGCTCCGGAGATTCGAAAGCCCTGGAAGTGGCCGGTGGATCGAGGCGGAGATGGTGAACCTGTTCTGTGAGGTTGGAGACTTGGGTGGCCAGGGTCTCAACGGCATGTCGAGCAGCAGACAATTCCTGCTCGTGTCTGCCTAGCATCGCTCCCTGGATCTCGACGGCTGAGTGGAGAGGATCCGAAGTCGCTGGGTCCATTCTTGGTCGGATTCTTCTGTTACGGTGCGTGAATGAGGACCCAAAAGCGAATCAACTTAAACAGAGCTTCTTTAATTACCAAACATAGGTAGGCTCAGATGGACCGGCAGATTCCGACAGGACAGGACAAGGTTACAGCAAACATGACGGCAGTCTGGTTCAGGCATGAATGACACAAACAAACAAGAATCCGACAAGGACAGGAGCAGAAACAGAGAGAGATATAGGGACCTAATCAGAGGGAAAAAGGGAACAGGTGGGGAACGGGGTGAATGGGTAGTTAGAGGAGACAAGGGACAGCTGGGGGAAAGCGGGGGAGAAAAGGTAACCTAACACGACCAGCAGAGGGAGACAGGGTGAAGGGAAAGGACAGAGACAAGACAACATGACAGTACATGACAGATGTAAGAAGGGCTTTATAAATACATTTGATTGATTGCACAATGCGTGTGTCATTTCGGTCTTTTATCCACCTCTTTTTTTAAAACCTTTGTGATTGCTTATGTAATGTGAACAATTATATAAAAAGGTTGAAATTAGGACTCATCGAACTCAAGTGAAATGCATTAAACAGGAAATGCCCAAAAGTAGTTCTACAAAGCTACAAGATGCAAAGTGTATCTGGCACTGACTCACTAGGCACCCAGTGGAATCAGATTGCTTATGATTGAGCCTCAGAGTATCTGTCCAGCCAGTGTTGACCCTCTTCTTGCTCCTCTGCTCTCAGGTATTTATTGTGTCCCGAGTTGAGGCCTAGGCGAGCATCCTGCGGATGTCCTGCGCCACTCAATCAAACATCATTAGGCTTTATTGTCTCCGTGCCATTTCTGCCTTTGACATTCCTGCCTCTGGAACTGAAGGTGAGCCAGTGGACACTGGACAGCAGCAGCATGTTGTTAACCAATGAAATCACAGGCAGGGACATGAAAAGGACATTAGGGAAGAGTACGTGATGAACTCTTGATCGTTTTAAGAACTTTGATGATGACTTCATCAATTCGTAGTGATAAGCATTGCGATTGCCCTTAAAAAGGCTTTGACAAGAGTAAACACATAACTATGTAATTATTGACACTTCACCACTTGACATACAGTATATATGAGTGTAATGCATAGGTCAGCAGCACATGTTTGAAACTAAGGCAGGTAAAGCTGTCTGCCAGATCACTGGTCCAAAACCATTAGACTGACTGACACAGAAAGAAGCAGACGGGTAGGAAATGACAATACAGACTTCTTGGCCAGCATCCAGAACCTTCTGCCAGCCAGGAGAGTGAGGAGACTAAAGTTATGGAGTTAGGATGGATGGAGATAATTTGTCAGTGTTGATAGATCATTCATTTTGTCTGATTGTAGAATGGACCAATGCAACCTTTCAGCCACACTCTTAGAAAAAAAGGTTTCCGAAAGGGTTCTTCGGCTGTCCCCATAGGAGTACCCTTTGAAGAACCCTTTTTGTTTCCAATAGATCTTTTTTGTGTTCCATGTAGAACCCTTTACACAAAGGGTTCTACATGGGGTTCATCCCCTTCCTCTCCCCTGTAACTATTCCCCAGGTCGTTGCTGTAAATGAGAATGTGTTCTCAGTCAACTTCCCTGGTAAAATAACAGATAAATAAAAATATAAAAATAAAAGAGTTCTATCTGGAACCAAAAGGGGTTCTACCTGGAACCAAAAGGGGATCTACCTGGACCCAAAGATGGTTATTCGAAAGGTTCTCCTATCAGGACAGCCAAATAACTTCTTTAGGTTTACATATAATCTGTTTTTCTTAGAGTGCAGGCTCAATCTCTACAGGCTAGAGGTTTTTATTTATCCAAATATCTTAATGGACAATGAATAACAGGCGTCCCTCGGTAATGTGTTTATGGTCTTGGAATGAAGCTTCACAGCTTTAGTTAAAAGCCCTTGAAACTTGGGTGTTGTATTACATTTCAGTCTTATTCTTCAAGAGGAGCAAGGATGACTGTGTGTTAAATTTTCCTTGTCCTTGGTTTCATGTTTTTCACTTATGATGAATGGTTGTATTTAGGCCGCTTCCTCTCTCTCTCCCACTGATATCTTGCTCTGTATTGAATCTTTCTTCAAAATCTCATCTCCACTTTTTGTTGTCTCAATTAAAGTTTATTTTTTGGGGGGAGTTCAATGGATAGCTCTCTGGCATCAAATCCATCCAACATGGCCATTACCAGGGCTCATTTCATGAAATGTTGTCTATAAATCCTTGAATGTCTCTTTTATTCAATATGAGCATTGAGTGAGATTTTACCAAGTCAATAGTTTTCCTGAGTTTGAACCCCCCTAGCATCCATACTATATAGTTTCTGGCAGAGCCAATACCACAGCTAAGGTATTGCCCAGATTCAAATGAAAATACTCAATTGTTTTTGAAGATGAGAGGGCAGCATGACAGAGCCTTGTTGTATCGATCAAGCTCGTATGAATAATATGATCTGGGTGAGACCCCATATTGGCTTCATATTTATCTCCGTATTGCGGCATATTTATTCACTGTGAGGGAGGTATCAGTGACTCAATGAATAGTCGTTTCTGAAACCAGGGCTGGCTCTAGGCTTTTAGAGACCCTAAGTGAGATTTGGTTGGGGGGCCCCCCCACCAAGCGGTATTTTTTTGTTTGTTGCAGTTTTAAATCTAATTTCCTGCATTTCTACACATTTTACCATGACTTATGCCATGTTAATGATATCTGAATGAGAGTGACAAACAAAATCAATGGGGGCCCCCTGGAGGTCAGGGCCCCTAGGCATATCCGGCCATGATTACAACAAGTTTAGAACTGGCTAAACTAACTTACGAATCAAAAAAAATGTTTAGCTGACATCGCAAATTGAGTTACTGTCAATGGCTGACAAAACGAGATAAAAATGTGTGATGCACAACCACATTTCTACTATTCTAACTCTCAACAATAAGTTGAGACTGCGACTGAGTTCTCCCCCCCAAGAAAAGTACAATATTTTCTGCTGTATTTTTTTTTATGGGAGCCTCTGGCCTAAGCAACCGCTTATGTCATTTATGCCTGGAGCTGACCCTGTCTAACACGCACACACACATGCACACATACACTCACACACAGTGCTGCTGAGAGAAAACACATTCAAAACAAATCTAATTAATCAGTTTGTGTTCAGTTCTGCCCACCAATTTACCAGCTCGATATGTCTATAAAGCTATGGTATATGCTGTGCACTGCACATTGAGACAGAGGCAGAGGTATCGACAGACGGCGAGCGGCCATTTCACGCCTGCACGGTTTAACAGCTAATGAGAATGGTTTGCATTTCCATGTGTGGGCTGGGTGGCTATGTGATCGAACACTATTTAATCTATGCAGGTATTAGATTCATTTTGTTACGAAATCACTTATCAAAGCCAATATTTTGTGGGTTTTGATTGGATGATGTATTGAAAGAAAGATCTCAACACTGTTATTTTGACATTCCACAAATGTCAAGTTCCAAGCATCAATTATATAGTTTCCATTGTTAGCAATGCATTAAATGTCTCTTTCCTTATCATTCAACAAACACATTTAAACATTTTGTACTGCAATGTTGAGGGACATAGCATGTAAGCATTTCACTGCACCTTTTATACCTGTTGTAAACTGTGTACGTGATGAGTACAATTTGATTTGATTTGAATGCACATATTTCCACATTCCACATAACATCAACGCATGAACATCCACCATCCAGACCCGCTACACAGTTCATCCACTACTCCATTTCCAGGCATCGTCTGGATCCTCAGTGGCCTTTATTTCTCCATGGGATTGGAGATGTCCAAAGCCTCCGAGCTGCATTCCAATGGCTGCTAATTGAGAACCGGCCTGTCATCCGCTCTGTGATTGAAGGCATAATTAATGACGGGTCTGTTTGATGGAAATGCCTGGTATGGGGCTAATTCCTCTCTCTGTCGTCCTTTGTGTGAATGAAAGGTGAAGGAGGAGGAGGAGGAAGAGGACGCAGAGAGTCCCTGGAACTCTGGTCAAACGCTAACCTCGTCTCTGTGACATGGACAGTGAGCTGTGCTGAACTGATGTACTGTTGTACACTCCTGGCCTGGCTCTCTCTAACTCTTGGGTGGTGTTCATGTTTTTTGTTATTCACCCAATGTTCGCGGGTCTGATGGACCCACACCATTATTGGGTATTTAAAACAATACAGCCATAAAAATGTACGTAAAAATACTTAGTACTTAGAAGTCGACTTATATCAATTACAAGTAATATGGACAGCATACATGGTTAATATTTGGCATTTACCTTTGCTAGATCATATTTATCAATTAAAGCACTATTCATTTTTTTATGTGATTTTTGAAAACAAAATTAATTATTATCAAGACATGGGTGGAGTAAATCATGTTTATCTTGAACAAATATAAATGAAACAAGGTGTTCATCACTATTGTAATGTTCGTCCTCTTCTTCTGACGAGGAGTAGCAAGGATCGGACCAAAGGGCAGCGTGGTACGTGTTCATGACGATATTTATTCAACTCAGAACACTAAAACAAAAATAACAGCGAGAATGATATGAAACGAAACAGTCCTGTCTGGTGACATACACAAAGACAGAAAATACACATCCACAAAACACAAGTGGGAAAAGGCTACCTAAGTTGCTACCTAAGTATGATTCTCAATCAGGGACAACGATTGACAGCTGCCTCTGATTGAGATCCATACAAAGCCGAACACAGAAAATCCCAAATGATAGAAAAAAGAACATAGAAAACCCACCCAACTCACACCCTGACCATACTGAAACAAAGACATAATAAAAGAACTAAGGTCAGAGTGTGAGAACTATTGATGTTAATTGCTTTGAACTAAACAATTTGGAAGGACATATTTTACATACAGTATTTTATGGAAACTAAAAATTAGCCCCATTGAACACAAATTAATGCTGGTCTACATGCCATATGAGGGACAGAGTTGTACTGTGTGTGTGTGGTGCAAATGTATTTCTTAGACTTGATGCATGTGTACTGTGTCTTCCTGTCCTTCTTGGATCCACACACATCACAGCACTTCTTCTTGTTGCTACCGGCTGCAATCTAGAATGATGAAAACACTTAGTTGAGGGATTTTACTAACATCTCACTTCCTCACTCATATATATAGTTACAACAGGCCAAGGTAGGGGTGTCAGACACACACACATGCAACAACATCACTCACACTTATTGGAGTTGTTGGTTTGTGGGTCGGGCGGATGGGGCACCAGCATCCTCCTCCTGAATCCTCCTCACGATGGCCTTGAGATATGTTTCCTCTTCTGGAATTTAGGTCTTACCAATGCCTTGCCCAGCTCTTCGAGAAAGAGCCTTCTCCTCTGGAGCTTCCCTCTGTTCCAATCTGGGTTCAACGCCATCCAGATGACAAACGCATTGTATGCCAAGATGTCCAAGATGTTGAAGAAAACCACAAGAGGCTAGCGTAGGGTTCTTCTTTTGCAGCTGTAGCCAGTCGCCAGCTTGTCTAAAATGTCCACCCCTCCTTTTGTGGCATTGTAATCCATTATGATTTCTGGTTATTGATGTTCCTGCCCACAGATTCTCCCATCCCTATGCAGCGTACTCATTTTTGCCATTCTTTGCCACAGAGGACTCTAGGGACATGTCGGACATGAACACTGTTCTGTGTATTCAACAGCTGAGGTGGGAGCTATGGCTTGTTTTTTTCACACCGTTCCTACCATCGTCATCTTCCTCTTGAGGAGCTCCTGTCCCCGCTTGTGTGAAGTCAAAAAGTTATTCCATGTGATGTTATGAACACGGTGTCCATGTATCATTTCCAGGACAACCCGCATCCCTTGGTTCTTCTCAGGGGCTCCTCCATCTGGCTTCCCTGTATACACTTGCAAGTTCCACGCATATGATGAAGCAGCATCACAGGTGGACCAGATCTTGATTCCATATTTTGCTGGTTTAGACGGTATGTACTGCCTGAAGGGGCAGCGGCCCTTAAATGGCATAAACTGCTCATCAAGAGTAATGTTGGGCCCAGGGTTGTAGAACAGGGGAAGGCGGTCCACCCACTTGTCCCACACTGACCTGATTGCAGCTAGCCTCTCTCTCTGCTGCCTAGCTGGTCTGGTGTCTCGGTTATCGAAGCGGACAATCCTGGAAATAATGTGGAGGTTTTCCAGAGACATTGTTCAATGGAAAGTTCACGGCCAGTTTCTGCATCCCACAGGGATTCTGTGGATTATCCATTGGGTCTGAAAACACCAGCAAGGATAAGAAGCCCAAAGTATGCATGTAATTGAGTTTGGTCCTTCCATCCCTCTCCAAAAACACATCTTCCCTCCAAATTAGTGCAGTCCAGAATGATTTTCTGGATGGTGTCTGGGATGAACAGTTCAAGCGAAGACCATCCTCGTCGGGCCTGGTTGCATCCTTATCACTTTGGAAGCCATACGGTATGGCTCATTCCTTGAGCAAGAAGACCATTCAATTGCCCAATTTTTTTACATCCATATTGCTCCTCCTGCAGGCTGCTGATAAGCTGGCTGCTAACGGGCTGGTCCTGGGGCTGGCTGAGGGTCAATTTCATCCTTTTCTTCCAAATCACTGTCAGACTCCGAATTGACAAAGACATGATTCTCATATTCGTAAAATTCTTCATATTCGAAAGTGGAAGACACTACTTCCACACTAGCTTCTCTCTCTGCAAAAAACATTGTCTAAGGCCTTCTGAGCAGAGATGATTTTTGACATACTGATTGACTGTGGTAAGGAGCCACAGATGCAAAGCAAAGCTACAGTTGAAGTCGGAAGTTCACATACACTTAGGTTGGAGTCATTCAAACTTTGGTAAGTCGGTTAGGACATCTACTTTGTGCATGACACAAGTAATATTTTCAGCAATTGTTGACAAAGAGATTATTTCACTGTATCACAATTCCAGGTTTACATACACTTAGTTGACTGTGCCTTTAAACAGCTTGGAAACTTCCAGAAAATGATGTCATGGTTTTAGAAGCTTCTGATAGGCTAATTGACATCATTTGGCGTCAATTGGAGGTGTACCTGTGGATGTATTTCAAGGCCTACCTTCAAACTCAGTGCCGCTTTGCTTGACATCATGGGAAAATCAAATGAAATCAGCCAAGACCTCAGAAAAAACATTGTCTGGTTCATCCTTGGGAGCAATTTCCAAATGCCTGAAGGTACCACGTTAGTCTGTACAAACAATAGTACACAAGTATTAACACCAAGGGACTACGCAGCCGTCATACCGCTCAGGAAGGAGACGTATTCTGTCTCTTTGAGATGAACGTGCTTTAGTGCAAAAAGTGCAAATCAATAACAGAACAACAGCAAAGGACATTGTGAAGATGCTTGAGGAAACAGGTACAAAAGTATCTATATCCACAGTAAAACAAGTCCTATATCGACATAACCTGAAAAGCCGCTCAGCAAGGAAGAAGCCATTGCTCCAAAACCACCATAAAAAAGCCAGACTAAGATTTTCAACTGCACATGGGAACAAAGATCATACTTTTTGGAGAAATGTCCTCTGGTCTGATGAAACAAAAGTAGAAATGTTTGGCCATAATGACCATCGTTATGTTTGGAGGACAAAGGGGGAGGCTTGCAAGCCATCCCAACCGTGAAGCACGGGGGTGGCAGCATCATGTTGTGGGAGTGCTTTGCTGCAGGAGGGACTGGTGCACTGCACAAAATAGATGGCGTTATGGGGAAGGAAATTCTATGGATATATTGAAGCAACATCTCAAGACATCAGTCAGGAAGTTAAAGTTGGTCGCAAATGGGTCTTCCAAATGGACAATGACCCCAAGCATACTTCCAAAGTTGTGGCAAAATGGCTTAAGGACAACAAAGTCAAGGTATTGGAGTGGCCATCACAAAGCCCTGACCTCAATCCCATAGAAAATGTGTGTGCAGAACTGAAAAGGCGTGTGCGAGCAAGGAGGCCTACAAACCTTACTCAGTTACACCACCTCTGTCACCCAACTTATTGTGGGAAGCTTGTGGAAGGCTACACAAAACGTTTGACCCAAGTTAAACAATTTAAAGGCAATGCTACCAAATACTAATTGAGTGTATGTAAACTTCTGACCCACT
This sequence comes from Oncorhynchus mykiss, assembly GCF_057628025.1. Taxonomy (NCBI): domain Eukaryota; kingdom Metazoa; phylum Chordata; class Actinopteri; order Salmoniformes; family Salmonidae; genus Oncorhynchus; species Oncorhynchus mykiss. The sequence goes on along the minus strand of NC_143025.1, from coordinate 81,670,042 downwards.
GGGAATGTGATGAAAAAAATAAAAGCAGAAATAAATCATTCTCTCTCCTATAATTCTGATATTTCACATTCTTAAAATAAAGTGGTGATCCTAACTGACCTAAGACAAGGATGTTTTACTAGGATTAAATGTCAGGAATTGTGAAAACTGAGTTTTTAAATGTATTTGGTTATGGTGTATGTTGACTTCCGACTTCAACTGTATTTTTTGTTGTGTCCCTCCCCCAATTTGCGCCTGGCTGGGGTAGAGTGTGGGAAAATTCAGATTTTCTTTACAATGTATCGAAAGAATGTATTGAAATAATGTATTGTAATAACATATATTCAGGTTCCCACAAGACATTGTGTGGTTTTACACACTACAAAAGGTTGAGTGTGAGAAAAGCAGGAGACAGGCAGACAGGATGGGAGACAGACAGGTTCTTGGTGCTATTTTGAAACAGCAGGCCCAGGGAGGAGGAAGACAGAGTGAAGGCACACACAAAATCTTTTTGTTTCATTTATACATATTTTCACCCACACTTTTCCACACTATTATTACCCTCTGGTCCAGCGGATCTGAACACATATGTAATATAAATGTGTAATATAATTATTTTGGTAAACATTGACCCGAACAACACACAAGGGTTAACAATGAGTCACCGAGGGAGCGGGAGACTGATTAAAATAAACTGTCTCACACGCAATCATGACAAGGTCAAAGGGATGCAGAGCAAACTGCTTTTGGCACCAACTTTCTCCTCTCTCTACGTGGAAGGCAAGGCGGCCGGATGGACATGTGAAGATGTGTGTGGAGACACCTCTACATGCGGGGGCCTGGAATGGAAAACATTTAGTTGTCACTCTCGATTTTACTGCGTGCATATCGGAGAGCAATAACAAAAAAAAATATGATGGATATTTTTGTGTGTGTATTTTACCCCCTTTTTCTCCTCAATTTCGATCTGGTCTCATCACTGCAACTCCCAAACGGGCTCGGGAGGTGAAGGTTGAGTCATGTGTCCTCCAAAACATGACCTGCCAAACTGCAGTTCTTAACACCCGCCCGCTTAACCCAGATGCCAGCCACTCCAATGTGTCGGTGGAAACACAGTTCACCTGACGAGTCGCTAGAACACGATGAGCCAACTAAAGCCCCCCATGCCAAACCCTCCCCTAACCCGGACTACGCTGGGTTCCATTGTGTGCCACCCTATGGGACTCCCGATCACGGGCAAATTAACTTTTAACAAATGCAAGGAGGAATATGAGGTCCTAGTAGGAGCTTGTATGACACAGAAACCCTAGAGTATGGTTCTCTGGCCTTATGGTCAACGAAAACAACCTCTCTCAGAGGTAGGCATACCACTGTTGACAAAGTATTGTGTAGATGCACAGTGGAACATTTGACCCATGTATTTTTGAGTTAGCAGTATACAGTCCCAAGACGTCAGGGCATTCTTTTAAGCCTCGTGTTTGAAGCCACATTAACATGTTATCTGAATCAATACTATAACATTCATATGAAACTCTACAAATACGGCTTACAGAGTTAAAACAAACAGTGATGAGGAAATATTAGTTTTGTGTCACTTAATTTAAGATAAGCACTGTGCAAAAGTGCTTCCAGCAGGAAGAAGGAGCAGGGCTGGATGAATGAGCGAGGGAGGAGAGAGAGAACAATATATGTAGAGTGAAAGTTGGACAATATATTTTGAATGAGTGGCATCCAATCAGTCCTCCTCCTTTCTTAAGGGTGTCGGTGCTTGATGACTCACTATTGGAGCGTGTACATGTCTCATGGACGGAGTCAGAACCGTGCGCCATCAGATGGTCCTGTCTGAAACGCTTGTGGCATCGGCAGCATATGCTTAATTGGCAGTTTGAGCCTCTTGCTCCGCTGTCCGTGTTCCAGCTCATTACCATGTAATGAGCACTCTGGACCATAAGTCTACCGATGAGTGTGCCTGTAGTTACGTTTAAGCAGCCATGAGACCATGGGTTTTGCCCAGCTGTGAGACAAGAGTCTGGGTTTGTCTGGCGATGGAGGTGTTTCTCTTTTTTAGCTGTGTGATCTAACGGCACCTTTCCACCTCAGGCCATGTCCTTGTAGTTTTCTCGTGGGATAGTGTTATCACTCGGCTAGTTTTAGACGAGGCTACTTGTAGAACAGTGTGTGAGACAAATAGAGAGAGAGACTATCTTGCACTGACCCACACACACACACACACACACACACACACACACTATGTCTTCCGTTCCTACTGTGAAATGTTGGGATTTGGATATTTTTTTGGAAAACCATGTTTTTTGTGTTCTTGGAGTATACTGTCAGGGACCATGGATATTTAGATTATGCTGTAGACCTTCTTTGTGGGTGACAATACAGCATGAATTTAACTTCCGTGTCATGCAGGGTGAGACCAGATTCTGTGGACTTTTTTAATAGTTTTTCCATTTAATCTGTATATATACAGTATATGTTTAATAGAGTGGGGGCTAAAACCCTGTCAGACTCCCCGACCCTGAAAAAAGTTGTTTGTTTGTTTGCTTCCAATTTTTATTGCACATTTACTGTTTGTATGCATATAGATGTAATTTCTGCTTGGCTGTCAATTAATTGAAAGAGAAAGAAAGCAAGAAGGGCTTTTTACGCAATCAAAAAAACACATTCAAATTAACATACCAACTAGAACCTGGCTTAAAATATAAAAATCTAGAACTGAACCAATTTCCCTATATGGAAGTGAGGTGTGAGGTCCACAAACCAATCAACATTTTGTTTAAATGGGACGAACATCCAATTGAAATCTTTCATGCAACATTCTGCAAAAGCATTCTTAGAGTACAGAGAAAAGCCCCCAAATAATGCATGCAGGGCAGAATTAGGACAATATCCATAACTAATTCATATCCAAAAACAAGCCATCAAATTATATAACCACTTCAATTCAAGCGATTCCCACTTCTACCACTACAAAGCCCTGAAATGCAGAGATGAACATAGAGAAAAGTCCACTCATGTCACACCCTGACCTTAGAGATCCTTTCTATGTCTCTATTTTGGTTTAGTCAGGACTTGAGTTGGGGTGGGCATTCTATGTTTTGTGTTTCTATGATTTTCTATTTCTATGTTTTGGCCGGGTATGGTTCTCAATCAGGGACAGCTGTCTATCGCTGTCTCAAATTGGGAACCATACTTAGGTACCCTTTTTCCCACCTGTTTTTGTGGGAAGTTAACTTTGTTTGATGGCACATAGCCTTAAGCTTCTCGGTTTGTTTTGTATTGTTTATTGTTTTGTCTGCGTCATTTCGAATAAAAGAGAAAATGTACGTTCAGCACGCTGCACCTTGGTCCAGTTCTTTTAACAGCCGTGACAACTCATCCAGCTAATCCGGTGCTAAGTTCACAAACCACTACTAACCCAACAAAGCCTCAGGACAGCTCTCAGACAATTTGCCCACCTCAAAATATAACCAAACCAAAATTATATTACCTATTGGGAAAACATGACAAAATCTCAAACTGAAATGCTATTTGGCTCTAAACAGACAGTACACAGTGGCAGAAAACTGAGGAAAGAATTGACAATGTACAGACTCAGTGAGCATAGCATTGAAATTGAGAGAGGCCTGCATAGGCAGACCTGGCTCACAAGAGAAGACAGGCTATGGGCACACTGCCCACAAAATTAAACTAAGATGCACTTCCTGAACACTTCCTGACCTGCCAAATGTAAAACCTTATAAGAAACACATACTCAGAATACAAGGACCTGAAAATTATTTGGAAAAAAATCTAATATTGACCAGCTTCCATATCTGTTCAGTGAAATACCACAGTATGCAACCATCGCAGCAAAATGTATGACCTGTTGCGATAAGAAAAGGGTATCTGTTGATTTATTTTCCTTACCATTTATACTTCCATTTGTTCCCACAGCACATGCACCAGCTTGCTGCGCGGGTCCTAGTGAAGCCAGCATGCTTTGTAATATGCAAGTAGTTACATTTGTCTGTGAGCTATTTTATCTTCATTTATAGGCAGTTTTACATTTTATTTAGTGTATAGACCAACATTTTTGTGTTTGTTTTTGTGCGTAGTTAATCCTTTAACATTTCAAACGTTTTTCTCTTTTGAAATGTTTGTGTATTTAATGTTAACTGTTCATTTGTGATTGTTTATTTCACTTGCTTTGGCAATACTACTGTATGTTTCCCATGCCAAAAAACAATTGAATTGAGAGAGAGAGAGAGAGAGAGAGAGAGAGAGAGAGAGAGAGAGAGAAAAAGAGAGAGACAGAGCTTGCCTTTCTGCAATACCCTAATTTATCTCATCTAATGTGAATGTACTTCATATTTGTTTTACGAGGGGGATATCTACAGTTTCAAAGCTACTTCATTTTGTCTGTTGAGGAAAACGTCCAACAGGATCTGGAGAGTTTGAAGCACGATACCGGCAACTCATTTCCATGGTGTTTCTAGCAGATTGCTGATTCTCTGTGATAATGTTGCAAAGTACAGGATAATTAAATTTTGACTATTACAATTCATTGATCCGGCACAGTAAACAAATGCAGTTTTTGCATCAACGTATAGTTTTTGTTGAAATTTAAAGCTAGCAACATTTTACAGTTGGTTAGTCATCCTTAAAGCGATGAGAGACCTTTTGTATTTCACTATTCATCAACGTCTTCCTTCATTACAGGCTTTTCCAGACAGAGCGTTGCGCTCAAGGTCACATCTGCTCACTCCCACCTGGAATTGTAACCCCTCTGACCATGCGGCCTAGCGCACATGCAGTTCCTACCATGTCCATGCAGTCCAGGGGAGAGAAAGTTTCAAGTGTAATTTAGGGGTCTGTCAGGGAATTTGCTCTGAGTTTATCCTGGCAAGTGGAGTTTTAATAATTTACTTAAATGCTTGGTTCACATTTAGTTTAGATGTGGATGACTTTTTATTACGAACAACACATTTGCAGCCAGAAATTTAAATGTGTTTGTTGCAAAGAGGCAAGTGCTCGACAATATGGGCATTTTGATTTTTGTTATTTCTATTGTGCCTGATTTGTGCTGTGCATGAACCTTTCCCGAAATTACATCTTCTGTTGTTGCATTTCAGTACTGTATATTATCAACAACTCAAGAGACAGTTAATATTGCTTATCTCCCTTTACCAATGGTACCTACTGAACTAAAGTACAATGGAACAGTGACAGAACATACTCCAATTATTCCCCTGTTTTATTATTGTATTGTAATTATTATCCTATTGTATTATTGTATTCTAATTATCACCCTATTCTATTATTGAATTCAATCCTTTTCCTATTCTGTTTTTGTATTCTAATCCTTCTCCTATTCTATTACTGTATTCTAATCATTTTCCTATTCTGTTTTTGTATTCTAATCATTCTCCTATTCTGTTTTTGTATTCTAATCATTCTCCTATTCTGTTTTTGTGTTGTAATCCTTCTCCTATTCTATTATTATATTCCAATCCTTCTCCTATTCTGTTATTGCATTCTAATCCTTCTCCTATTCTATTATTATATTCTAATCCTTCTCCTATTCTGTTATTGTATTCTAATCCTTATCCTCTTCTATTATTGTATTCTAATCCTTCTCCTATTCTATTATTGTATTCTAAACCTTCTCCTCTTCTGTTATTGTATTCTAATCCTTCTCCTATTCTGTTATTGTATTCTAATAATTTTCAAATTCTGTTATTGTATTCTAATAATTCTCCTGTTCCATACTACTATATCAATGCATTTGTATCATTCTTCTGTTCCATACAGTTTAAATTATCAATTTCCCTGGGAGCTTTCCAAGTACAGATTGCTTATTACGTGATCATAATAAGTTATAGCAGGTAATTGCCAATTACCAATTACATTAATGTAATCCAACACCTGAGACGGAAAGATTAATTTGACGTCAAGAAAAAATGTTTAGATTACATTAATACTATTCTGTAATCAGAATGCAGACTTGTGCAAAATGGCTTATAGATTCATCAATTTAATGAATGGAATATGCAAATTGCTTACCAGCTGTGTCATTCCATTATTTAGCACAGAGTTAAATAACATACTTGACCTATTTTAGCAGTACCGTAAATATACATAACTCAGTGCCTCTGAGACTTAGAGTATACTGAGGTTTGATCTAGAGAAATACAGTATACGGAGGTTTGATCTAGAGAAATACAGTATAGTGAGGTTTGATCTAGAGACATATAGTATAGTGAGGTTTGATCTAGAGACATACAGCATACTAAGGTTTGATCTAGAGAAATACCGAATAGTGAGGTTTGATTGTGGGTCAAGACAATCATAACATTCATTTAGGCCAGTAATTTTTTATAATATCATCCACTTTAAAATTCTAAAGGGGCCATTAAAAATGTTCTACCTCAACCGATCAAAAACACCACTGAAAAATAACAAGTGTTGGTTTTAGTGAGGTGAAGACGGTCATTTGTGAGATGGGGAGTGCGGCGTTTAAAAGCCTGTGGTTGTTATTGAGATTGTAGGGATGGGAGAGGCATCCATGAGATGTTGACAGCCTCAGAGCTGCCATAGCTGGGTCTCTGGGGGACTACTGATGGAGCAGCTTTCAGACGGCAATTTTATTCTGAAAAACATTTTGTCGCCAATTAGGCTCAGGAGTAGCTGAGATGCGTGTGCTTGTATAAGCTCTAAGAGGCAGAACAGAATGTATTTTGCTAAAAAAAAAAATGTATGTTTGGGAAAGTAGGGAGGAGATTTTCACTGGGTTGTGAAAGCGAGTCTCTTCGGCTGCTGTAAGCCTGTCATTTTCACACTAGTGTTCCTTTTTGGTAAATAGGGTATATTAGATGGTAATCTCCATTGGGTTCCATTGCTCATATTTTCAATCCAGTTGTGGAAACCTTAGAAGGAGCGGACTGTATATACTTGATTACTTGTAATCTCTAGACAGGTAATTTTCTCACCTCTCAATGCATTAGGAATACACTTATTTTTCTGAGAAAATAACAGCAATTGGTATCTTTGGTGTTTCAATGGAATCCAATGTTTTGGCCTTATGGGTAAAGGTCGTGGATACAGCTACCAGCATCTGATTTGGGCAAAATAAGCCTTAAGGACAGGGTTCTCCAACTGGTGGCCAGCGGGCCGAATTTGGCCCCCGGGTGGTTTTATTTTAAATACGGTATATATGTTTTACATTTTCATTGTTGGATATAAAAGACTGTAGAAACACCAGAAAACCAGATCCAAGTTATTTTAATGTTGGAAATCTGTTCCCAAGTATTCTTATGCATAACAGAGAGATTTAGGCAAATGTAGGCAAGGTTTGAAATTATTGTTTTAGTCAAATATTATATATGTTTGGGTTAATTTGCAGTTTGCAAATGATTAGAAATCATGTTCTAGCACCCCGACCATCCACTCAAGAAACAGTTGGCCCGGGGCTGAATCAAGTTGATTAATCAAGTTGATGATCTCTGCCTTTGAAAAACATGTACCTCTTACAAAATAAACTAAAACATTTCCCATGATAGAAAACCAGTCCAAATATCCTTCCAAGTGTTCCTCTCAACCATTTAGCCAAAGCATTTTACTCACTAAGCAGTAGCCTACTTTAAAAAAAAATCCATCAATGTGTATGTTGATATTCCACTCAGAACAGTAAGCCAAGGCAATGATCTTCAGTGGATTTGCTGTCTCCTTCCTCTTAATGATTATTACCCTCATCAGTGGAGGCAGATGGGCAGAGATCCAGAGATCCATTATATACATTGTTATAACCCTGCAGAACGGAGAGGGCAAGGCCTCACCTCCATGCAGGCATTTAGCAGGCAAACTGCTCAAATGGAATCCAAGTTGACTATGTGTACAACTGGACATCAATGTTGCTTTTAATAAGAGTCAATTAACCAGCTCATCTACAGTTGTAGGATCTTAATTTGATCACCCTATTGCAGGATAACTTTTCCTGCACCGCAAGAAATGCAGATACGCTTTGTGATATACAGTACATACATTTGTCAATGACATAAATAGGGATGCACTTGAGTTACACAGTAGAACAGTATTCAATTGAAAGCTAAGCAGGACAGTTGTAATGTGACGTGGTGAGCTACAGTATTAATGATAACCAGGTACAAATATGTGGATAACTATAGATGACACACTGTAAGCATAAGTGGATTAAAAGGTCAATAGGTAGATAACTCTGTAGATAGCAATTAAAGCTCTATTTTGTGCTCTATTTTGAAATGTCACTGTCTTCACATGCCCGCATACACACACACACACACACCCGCACACTTTGACAGCTGTCAGCTAATGTAGAATGCAGTCACCAGAACAGAGAACCAATGCCATGTAAACAATTACAAGGTCAGTAACATTGTCAGTGGATCTACTCAAGTTGTGGAAAAGTACCTCTCTAGTACATCTGCTGACGTCTAAAGTAAACTAAATGTTTCAGAGAGCTTATACAAAACATTCTGATTGAAATGATGATGAATCAAATCCCATGGAACTTTTATTTGCAAAAATCTTCACTTCTATATTTACACTTTGTGCAAAAACATTTAAAGGTTTCAAGAACTTTACATTGTAAGTTAACCTCAAGGCACATACATGGGACAACAACAAGATTTCATCATGAGAACAAAAATTGTACTTTGGTTCCTAAATAGCATATTGGTTTATGTTGTTAAAGTCAAACAACGCAATGTCTAAATGAAAAGCCATAATAGTCAAGAACACCCTAAAGAAGCCAAATGACATGCATGGTTGATTTTCAGCATACTTTCTTCTGTCAAATGATACATGAACAAATAGCCTGTCGTTGTTCATATTATTTAAATTCATTTAACCCAGCAGCTGTATGGGGAAGTGTTGATTATCCAAAACACAGAACATTAAATTACTTCAAAAACCCATGAATAGTTTGCTGAAGACTTCTGTGAATAGATGCACAAATCCTTGAATTAATTTTAGTCTATAATGGAAATTTGCAGACAGTAATTCACATGAGGGGGATTTGCCCTCAAACTGAAAATTAACGAGAGACGAAACAAAGATAACTTAAAATGTATTACATTTTATCCACTTGGGTACTTTGTTTGAATTGATCTCTCAATGGTTTAACATAGTTATTTCAATGAGAATCAATGAGCTTTAAGGACATTACTATCAAAGCCTGAAACAATAATAAACCAGAGGTTTCAGTATGTCTCTCTATTTTTCACTTCACTCTCTATAATGTGTTCGGTCTAATTCCATTGGTCACGCCATTACATCTGTGTACTTTCTTTACATGAGGGAGGAAATGAAGAGTAATGTACTGCTGCAAATAACCAACAAGGCTTCTCAGTCACTTTGTATCATTCATTACCCAACAGCACTCAAGGCGTCGTTACGAATGAACAGTCTTTCATTAGTTCTGTGTCAGATCTATTGTTGTCTATCACTCTCTCTTTGTTGTTGCAGAAATATGAAAATGTGTGCTTTCCATACAGTAACTATTCAATCATTAGTTTAAACCTTGCGTCTGCTCTGAACAAGTAATTGAACTAACCAAGTACAGTTAGCCCATACAGTACTGCATAAAGGTAAGGCAATAAATGGACTATTATCACTCCTTGGAACATTGGTTCCTTCGGGAACTTGTTGCAACAGGTTGGCCTGACTGACTAACAATACATTTAAAACCGAATCCCTGGTAAAGAAAACAAAGACACTTTGCTGTATGGAATTATTGTCAGATAGAATAACTGTTCTACAGGCAGGTCGGTTAAAGTGTTCAGTGGATAAATAACCTGTTAAAAGCACTAGGGCCATGTACCAGTGTGAAACTGACCTGAGGTCAGTAAATGTCAGATGGATGTTGTATGCAACTTGCCATGTAGCAGTGTCAAACTGACCTTAGGTCACTAAATGTAGCAGTGTCAAACTTAATGTGTGTCAAACTGACCTTAGGTCAGCTTACGCTAGTGGGGCTAGTTGGACGTATATTTTAATGCAGGTTGATACGCTGATATGTGTACGTTGGTAGAAAAATGTGGAGACACTTTGGTAACCACAGAAGAGCAACTGTCATTTGTTAACAAAAAGAGTTTCTGCATTATAAATGGAAATTAGACTCAAAAAGCATGTATGAAAGCTTAAACGTCAAGATGAATGATGGCGTCATAGTGTTTATAGCGTCATAAACTCCCCACTTCGGGAAATACTGAAGGAATTAACACTAATACATGCACTGGCATGGCAGTTCTTCAAATACAGACAATACAACAGAGATTCTAGCCATGAACAGCCCAGCACAAAACAAGAGTTTGACCTTTAAAATGGTCTTTACTGTTGATAACGTTAGAATATCCATCCAAAATTATTTTTAGTCAAGGACAGTGGTTTCCAACCTTTTTCTGCCTTGGCTACCCCTGAAGCATCCCCTCATGTGCATTTTCCCTGTAGGCCTATGGTCTCATGAGTCTTTTCAAGTACCCCTGTGGATAGGCCAAGGTCCTCATACCCCTCGTTGTGAACCACTGGTCTAAAGTCCAGCCAAACCATTGGAATGCAGTGGTTTAATGGTGTATTTCAGCCAGTGGCTTGGTGCCCCGTGAAGTGAAGGGTTATCTCCTGTCATTTGGCCCTCCTCCCTCTCTAAACTTGTGATTCACACGGCCAAGTCTGGAAATTAAAGTCTGCATATTTTTCTCCCTTTTTTGGATGAGGATTATGAGTAGTTGGGGGGGTGGATCCTTTGAACTCCGCCCGCAAAATAAAATCATGTCAAAGCAAATAAAGTCGGAGTAAGAAGTGTATAATGATCACTTCTCAGTGGCACCAGGCATTCCTAACTTGGAGCCAGCTTGCCTGAAAAAAAGAGCTCTGTCACAACTCACACAGGCTGAAAAAATACACACATACTGTAGATCCATAGAGACACACTCTGTTTTTGGCCAGATAGCTAGCGCGCGCATCTCTCTCTCTCTCTCTCTCTCTCTCTCCCTCTCTCTCTCTCTCTCTCTCTCTCTCTCTCTCTCTCAGCATCAGAAGCACTGTAGTTTTAATTGAGCCGATGCAGTCTGAGAAGCTTTAAGATGAGGGACATCAGATAAGGACATGTTCATGTATGGGGGCAGCTCCAGATTTAGCTAACATTGTTTTGAATTGATGGTGAATCTGTCATTTGAACCAATCAATCAATGAATGAATAGAATAGCCAATCCCAATGGAAATTAATCACATGCTACAGCAGGAAACCCCTTCTATCAATACAGTATAAAGCAGATTAAAGATAAACACATTGATCATTCGTTGTGATTCACACATTTGTCATTTAAATACTAAACAATAAAGGAAAATAGAAAGGTAGAGGACTGTATAACAACTGTGAGTGTATCTCCTACACATTCATCATCACTGCAGACACCTCCCTGCAAAGACAAGATACCCAACACAACCTCATGGGCCTCCCCCATGATAATAACACACTGTGGTAAAAATCTATATAATTTAGCCGCTGAACCCCAAAGCTGAGCACAGTTAGTTTTAAATTATTCCACATCATTAATTAAGTAGCTCCGCGAGCATTAATACTCAGAGCAAAGCCATTTGAGATTGAGTAACGGTCGTCACTAGTTAACACAGCCACAAAGTCATAATTATGTATAAAACCCACCTATTTCTACAATTTATCTTCCTAAAATCTCATTTGAAACCTCGTCTAAACCTTAACCTTAACGACACTGCTATTCTTATGCCTAACCCTAACCGTATTTTTGTCTTCATTCATCTTTACAAAATAGCCATTTTGACTTTGTGGCTGTGGTAATTAGTGACAACCATGAGTTATGGTTGCTGGAGGGATTGCTGGAGCTAAAGGATCTTTACTGCTAACTCTCTCGCTTACCCCTCTATACTGACTGAGAGAACATGCCCCCTAGTGGCCACAGCTGGCACTACTTTCTGTGTCACTGAAGGACAATCTATATCCAGTTGTCAAAGCAGTCTCCCTCCCTGCCATAGGAGGTTGGTGGCAACTTCATTTGGGAGGATGGGCTCATGGTAATGACTGGAGCAGAATAGGTGGAATGGTATTAAATACATAAAACACATGGTTTCCAGGTGTTTGACACCATTCCATTTGCTCCATCTGGCCATTATTATGAGCCGTTCTCCCCTCAGCAGACTCCACTGCTCCCTGCCTACCACATTCATACATGTTCACTTAGTCCTGTGAAGGCATTCTCCCTGCCTACCACATTCAGATGTGTTCACTTAGTCCTGTGAAGGCATTATCCCTCCCTACCACATTCAGATGTGTTCACTTAGTCCTGTGAAGGCATTCTCCCTGCCTACCACATTCAGATGTGTTCACTTAGTCCTGTGAAGGCCTTATCCCTCCCTACCACATTCAGATGTGTTCACTTAGTCCTGTGAAGGCATTCTCCCTGCCTACCACATTCAGATGTGTTCACTTAGTCCTGTGAAGGCATTATCCCTCCCTACCACATTCAGATGTGTTCACTTAGTCCTGTGAAGGCATTCTCCCTGCCTACCACATTCAGATGTGTTCACTTAGTCCTGTGAAGGCATTCTCCCTGCCTACCACATTCAGATGTGTTCACTTAGTCCTGTGAAGGCATTCTCCCTGCCTACCACATTCAGATGTGTTCACTTAGTCCTGTGAAGGCATTATCACTGCCTACCACATTCATACATGTTCACTTTGTGGGGTGTTGAAAAGTGTGCGCTTCCTCTCTGATGGCATTTCCACAAAAAGCTAATTTCCTGGATGGCTGCTTACTCTCTCTGTTACATTAGAAAGTGCACTTTGATTCTTAAAAAAAACACCAGCAGTGCCTATTCTCCACTGCAGTCTAATCAGCAGTGTTACTATGTCCCTGACCACTGTGTTATCGTAACTAATGTTTCTGAGGGGGTGGCTCTGCACAAAGACCATCATTTAGCTCCTGTGGTTAGCAAAGAATCCCATCCCTCATAGCACCCAACAACCCAAAACCTGACAGACAGGGCAGCGTTTGTCAGAACCAACCCAGTGTGTCGTAATGGTACAAATTCCTATATACAGTACTTCAAATTAAGGATCTGACAAATATTTTTTTTTACATTTTCGCCTAAAATGACATACCCAAATCTAACTGCCTGTAGCTCAGGCCCTGATGCAAAGATATGCATATTTGTGGTACCATTTGAAAGGAAACACTTTGAAGTTTGTGGAAATGTGAAAGGAATGTGGGAGAATATAACACAATAGATGTGGTAAAAGATGATACAAAGAAAAAAAAACGTTATTTTGTATTTTTTTGTACCATCATCTTTGAAATGCAAGAGAAAGGACATAATGTATTATTCCAGCCCAGGTGCAATTTAGATTTTGGTCACTAGATGGCAGCAGTGTATGTGCAACGTTTTAGACTGATCCAATGACCAATTGCATTTCTGTTCAAAATGTTGTATCAAGACTGCCCAAATGTGCCTAATTTGTTTATTAATAACTTTTCATGTTCAAAATTGTGCACTCTCCTCAAACAATAGTATGGTATCCTTTCACTGTAATAGCTACTGCAAATTGGACAGTACAGTTAGATTAACAAGAATTTAAGCTTTCTGACAATATCAGATATGTCTATGTCCTGGGAAAATGTCTTGTTACTTACAACCTCATGCTAATCGCATTAGCCTACGTTAGCTCAACCATCCCGTAGAAGGGACACCGATCCCGAAGTTAAGCAAAAAACACTTACTGTAATTTAATCCCACTGATTAGAAAACCATTTGTATTCCTTCTAACTAAGAGTAAAAAAGATAGCTGATAGAATTCCACATTACTGTCCACAGTATAAATTACATGGCAGACAGAACTTGGAAATATCTATGGTACAGTATATTTTTTTCTCAAACAACTGGTGTGGGAGCATCCTGTTAGAAGCATCACGTGTGGCAGAACTCGGTGCTGGGAACGTTGCTGCTCTTGCAGTAGGCTAAGCTATTGTTACTGAGGTGGCAGTCTCTGAAGCCGATGCCTCCATTGGGTGTATAGATGGGCTGAATCCTGTAATCACCTTTCAAAAGTTGCTCATTGTTCAGGGAAACTATCTGAAAGCTGGTCTCAGTCATTTCCAGTATAGAGTTATCCTTTTTCGTCCCCGCCTCGCAGTAGTCGTCTTTTCTCCTGCCACGGTTGTATTTCCACTTGGACGATTCAGAGCGGCTCTTCTTGTGCATGTGCCAACAAAACAGGCTCAGCAGCATTACCAGGACGACAAGGACTGCCCCGCCTATCACCCCGGCCAAAAGGAGAGTGGAGTTGGTGTCCTGTTGAGCTTCCTCCGACCCTGTGGCCTTGTTGTTGTTGGAGCTGGATGAGGTCGACTTGGTTCTGGCGTCTGAGCATATTGTATCCTCCCCTGGGCGGTAGGAGTTGAGGGTGTCCAGCACATAAACACAGACCCGGTACACCGACCTGGGCTCCAGGTTGGTCAAGCTAAGCTTCCGCCTTTCCCCACTCACCGTCCTTTCGCGGCTGACATCACTCATCAGGCTTTGGCCCATCTTAACCCAGGTCACCTTGTAGGCTGTGACGGTGAAGTAGGAAGCCCAGCTTACCTCGATGCAGGAGGCATTGACCACATAGAAGGATATCCGTAGGGGGTCCTCATAGGGGGGCAGTGGGCCAGCGGGGTGGGGAGGCATGGCAGGGGGAGGGGAGGGTGATGTGGGGTAGGAGGAGGTTGTGAAGGTGGGAATAGAGCTGGTCATGGAGGAGGTAATGAGGGTGGCGGTGGTGGTGGTGGTGGTGGTGGTGGGGAGTTGGGGGTGCGGGGGCGTGGAGCGCAGGGTAGGCCAGAGGTCGGGCTGGAGGTCCGTCCCAGCTGGGCACTGGATAGAATCCAGGGTGAGTTCTCTGATTGCCATGCCGCGCACCCTCGCTGGGCTCTGGCACATTGAACCGCGCACGTTGATAGAGCCTGGCAGCGACTTGAGCCACACCACCACCCATTTGACGGTGCAATCGCAGCGCCACGGGTTGTTCCGAACAGTGAGCTGTCTGAGGCTGATGAGGCCGTCAAAGACCCCCTGTGTCAGCGTCTGCAGCTGGTTATTGGAGATATCCAGTCTCTCGAGCCTCTGGAGGCCGGAGAAGGCTGTCACTGGGATTTGGTCCATCTGATTATCCTGCAGGCTGAGCTTGACCAGGGACTGCGTCGGGAGGAGGGGCGGGGGGAACGTCAGAGAGTTACGGGCCAGCGCCAGCTCCCGAAGGTTGGACAGCTCCTGGAACGTCCCCGGGGCCACGCCCTCGTCTGTCAACAAGTTGCCATCCAACAGGAGGCGCTGTAGCCGCGTCACGTTCTGGAACGCCTCCTCAGCAATGACGGCGATACGGTTCTCATCTAATCGCAGCTCTGTGAGGTCCTCTGGGAGACCAATGGGGACACTGCTCAGGTGGTTCTTGGTGAGGAAGAGCAGCTTGAGGCTGACAGCATCCCGGAACGCCCCCTCCTCCACCCCAACCGTAGAGATGGAGTTATCGTCCAGGTGGAGCTCCTCTAAGCGGGGCAGTTGGGCTAAGGCAGCCCTGGAGATGGTCTGGATGTTGTTCTCTTGCAGGTGGAGCACCCGGATGTTCTTAGGCAGGTTGATGGGGAACTCGTCCAACTGGTTGCCGTAGAGATACACTGTCTCCACGGACGCCACGTTGTGTAGTTCCCATGGGAACCCTGCATTGTTGATCTGGTTGTTGTGGAGGTAGAGGATCTTGTAGCCCTCTGTCACCCCCAGAGGCACAGATGTCAGGCTCCGCTCGTTGCAGTAAACAAAGGTTTTGTCGCAGCGGCACTCTTCTGGGCACGAGGTGGCAGGGCAGCTGAAGTGCACATTGAGGCTGAGGATGACTGTCAACCAGAAACGCAGAAATGAACCCCAATCTTTATTCCACAGCCCAGCCTGAAACTCCATAGTGTAAAATCAGGAGGGGAATGTCCTTGGGTTGGAGAAATTAAAAAGCAACACACCACAAAAAAAAAAAAAAAAGGGAAAAGTTTTGAAAGTATTGAAGTAAATCCACCAAAAGAGTCGACAAAAAAAACAGTCCACTAAAAGAGTTTGATAATGCTGAGTTCACCTCTTCTTCACGGGGCAGTAGAACAAGAAGCCGTATGGTTAGGCTTAATCCCCCTGTAATTGATTAGTCCTCAACTTTAAGAGAGACAGCGGTCTCATTAGGAAGAGCAGGTCCTCTAAGTGAAGTTGACTCTGACTCCATTCATGCTGAGATATCAGACCAGAGCACTCTCTGCTCGTCCTCACAGGACAGGACACAGCCTGGGCCAATTTAGTGCAGAATCGCAGCAGAAAGCCAATGTGTTTGTGGCCTCCTCCTCTCCTCTCCTCGCCACCCACCCGTCACCGTCACACACTGCTGGTCCCCGCCTGGGGCAGCGTCCAGGGGGGGTGACATTTGGATCCAGAGACCTGTTCCACAAGACAAAGGAAAGGCGAGATTAGTGGCGGGATTTAGGGCAGGGGTGGTCTGTTTCTCTCTGTGAGAAAAAAAGAGCTCTGTCACAACTCACACGCACACACAGGCTGAAAAAATACACACATACTGTAGATCCATAGAGACACACTCTGTTTATGGCCAGATAGCATCTCTCTCTCAGGCACATACTTAACCAACACACAGATCCACTCAGTCTCACACTTTCACACTTCTTTGAAATGTATGCACTGGCTATTTCTTTCGAAATGTCAAACCATCTGATAAAAAATGCGGAGAGTTCTAGAACATCCGGTTTTAGCAGACATAAAGGGGGCTTTCATTCCTTCCACTCAGTCAAAGAGAGAGGAGAGAATATAGTAGTATATGCCAGGACAGCATGCACATTCAGAGATTTCCAAAGCAACAAGTCAATGCCTCAGTGCTAAATAACATGCTAATAAACACATTGCAATGATTTTGAACCGTATGAAAGATAAATGAGACATAGCAGAGACATGAAAGGAAAACATACAGACGTATCAGGCAGCTCTTGTGTGAAAACAGTCTTCGCTTCTTCTTTGTCTTTGTTAGAGCAGACAGTGTTTTGAAGTCAGAGCTGATAAACATGTGCTTACAGTAAACAGAGATAGGTGTTGTTTCTCCTCTAAAGGTTCCTCTTACATATTACAAACCACGAACCATCTCCAGCACACGGACATGAAATATGGCACTGCAAAATGAAATATAAGGGGACTGTGTGTGTGTGTGTGTGTGTGTGTGTGTGTGTGTGTGTGTGTGTGTGTGTGTGTGTGTGTGCGTGCGTGCGTGCGTGCGTGCGCGTGCGTGCGTGTGTGGGATTTTATACCAACCCCAGAGTGACAAACACAGCCTGTCAAATGAAATGGGATTGGAAAAGAATTTAGCTCCTCCACTTGCGATAAATGATCGATACTGGACCATTTCTTAACATGGTTTAGAGGTTTAGAGTGGGCACAAGGCCACCCGGTTGCATTACGGGCCTCAGCACAAGGCCACCCGGTTGCATTACGGGCCTCAGCACAAGGCCAACCGGTTACAGTATGGGCTTCAGCACAAGGCCACCCGGTTGCATTACGGGCCTCAGCACAAGGCCAACCGGTTACAGTATGGGCTTCAGCACAAGGCCACCCGGTTACAGTATGGGCCTCAGCACATGGCCACCCGGTTGCATTACGGGCCTCAGCACAAGGCCAACCGGTTACAGTATGGGCCTCAGCACAAGGCCAACCGGTTACAGTATGGGCCTCAGCACAAGGCCGCCCGGTTACAGTATGGGCCTCAGCACAAGGCCACCCGGTTACAGTACGGGCCTCAGCACAAGGTCACCCGGTTACAGTACGGGCCTCAGCACAAGGCCGCCCGGTTACAGTACGGGCCTCAGCACAAGGCCGCCCGGTTACAGTATGGGCCTCAGCACAAGGCCGCCCGGTTACAGTATGGGCCTCAGCACAAGGCCGCCCAGTTACAGTATGGGCCTCAGCACAAGGCCGCCCAGCTACAGTATGGGCCTCAGCACAAGGCCGCCCAGCTACAGTATGGGCCTCAGCACAAGGCCGCCCAGTTACAGTACAGCAGGTAGGCCATCCAGGGCAGTAGCTAACCTAGCAGTTAGAATGTTGGACCAGTAAACGAAAGGCCGGTAGTTCGAATCCCCAAGCTGACAAGGTGAAAATATGTCGATGTGCCCTTGAGCAAGGCACTTAACCCTAATTGTTCCAAGGTTTCTGTAGATAATGGCAGACCCTGGCCGTGACCCCACTCTCTGAGGGTGTCTCAGGGAGAGTTGGGATATTATTTTTTTTTACTAATTTCCAATTAATGCACACTTTTACATGTGTGAAAAAGGACAAATATAAGCAACCACCAAATTATTATTACAGTAGGGCCTCAGCTCCCCGCATCTCGGTATTCAAGTTTATTGCCTATTACACATTTCCTCCCCATCAGTGCATTTAACTTAACAGGAGCACCACCCTGTGTCAATGCTGAATAGACCCATACCTTTAATACAAAACAGGTTTGATGGGATTGGGTAACATAGCCAAGGAGGAATGTGCATATGGACAGAGTAAAGTTATCTGTATTGTCAGGTTGCTCTGTAGACTGATGAGATGGGGCTCTACACCTTATAAAGATGGAACAAACAATATGAAATACATCTGCAATCTACTTTTCGAAATTGAAAAGGGCTAAATGTAATCAAATAAGCTTCAGGGGAAATAAGCAGCAACCACATGCGAAAATAAATTTGCTGCCACAACAACAGTACCTAAAATGATTATAGCTGCATAAATACCGACATTGGACATTGGAAGGAATTGTGGAGGAAAAAAATAAACCTTTATAAGTAAGTCTGAAGAACACGTCCAATACACACACAATAAAATTGGCACTTCGATGTATTCTAATACAAAATGTATTGCACAGAGAAAGAAATGTGCACTCGGACCAATTAACTCGGAGGGCAAGTTGTGAGGTAACTGCCAATGTGTCTGTGTGAACAGATAGAATAACGTTTTTCGGCTGAGGGAGCACAGTTCTCGCCAGATGAATTAAGTGATATCGCGGCCAGGTTCAATCCGATTAGGATTGGATTAAATGACAATAACGCAATTAAAAGTTTAAAACGGATAGGCTATTTAAAAGGCGATAAAAGGCGGATCAGGTATACTTCAAAGGCAGCTCAGTGAGTGGTGTTCATTTGAATTCATTATTACAAAGAGACATTGAGAGCCGTAACCGAGCATTGAAATTTCAAGTGCAAACGGAGGCTTCGCTTTTCTCTAAAGGAAAAAAATAATAAAGCCGTGCGCTTTGTAGCACATTGATCTTTGACGTGATGAAAAACCTAATTAACGGATTAATAAATTCTACCATCTATAAACAAATATTTTTTTTAACTATTGTCAATTGACAAGTTGACCACATTTCGTTTGTAGATGGCAGTAGATTGTAAAGATAATATGATATATTAGGAAACGGCGTGCTTTGAATAAAAATAATACCATAGCGCTTAAATTGTAATACCTCCATAATGTATGAACCAAATCCAGTTCAATCTACTCATATAGCCTATAAAACGACAACTCCACAAAAAAAAAAACGATTGAAATACCTTGTGGTAAACTATAGTTGTTAATTCAGCTCGGCATTATAGAAACCCAACTGCTGTGAAGAACAAATTGCCTTTGTGGTGCTATAGAACATTTTCACTACTGTAGCCTACCTTAGATGAGGCTTTGTCCGTATCCGTTTATTGCCCCTTAATCATGTTAAACTTTTTTCTTTAGCGCTTTGCCTTGACCCAGCGTCATTCGGTATTGTGTGTGCGAATCGGTTCCGAGCGCCTTGCCATCCGTAGCTATACCGGACAGCATGCTGCCTGAGTTCGGGAAACAGTTTTCTGATCTGTCCGCAATTTTCTCCTATTCCTCGTCAGGCAGCTCAACAACCTACGACTCACCTCAGCGCTTCTCAAAACCTTGGGCAAGGCATTAGAGCGGGAGAG
>NC_143025.1:81627500-81647500 GCF_057628025.1 Oncorhynchus mykiss | reverse complement strand
TATTAGAAATGACAAATATTTTACAGCTGTTGGATATGCAGCACATTATATTAAAATATCCTATGTTTGTGTAGGCCAGGGTTTATATCAGTTTACTTTTAGCTATGGTAATCAAGCTACTAGGCCCATCTGTGGGTTTGAGATATAGGATTTCTTGGTGAAATGTGATGTTCCAATCATTATACCTTTCAAAGTTTAATTCTTGACCTATTGTAACTTTGAATTTCCAATGCAAGATAAGTATCCTTCACAGAGGAAAAAAAGTAAATATGTATAATATGTGCACCTTTTTGTGTACGTATATTGAAGATGGGTCAGGAGGTCAAGGGTACCTACACTCTGTTCTTTAAAGGCTAAATAATCATTGAGTTGGCCTGCGTAGATGCTCTACCTTAACTGCTGTTATTGTTTCACTTCTGTTGAACTATTCTAAACTTTCCCATCATTCTTATATCAGACCCTTACACACTTACTAATATCAAGCTACAAGTCATGAAAAGGCTAATCACAAACTTCCTGATATTTGACTGAAGGTTTCTGTTCGACCCGAAATGCAGCCTTACAGGACAGAATGCAGCAGATAGACCTGTATGGCAGTGTGTACACTTATTACTATGAAATTATTAATGTAAAACCTGTCCAGTTATTGGACAAAATGAAGACCTGACTCATGAATTATTTTAGTAATAACTCTAGAAGACTACAATTAGAATAATAGTAATACATAAGTCTAAAGGTATGAATTCTTATAATAACCATATTAGGCAGAAAACAAACTCTCTGACAGAAGTTTATCCCCTCTTACTTTATTTTAAAAAAGGATAGAAAATGTCTTCAGCACCATCATCCATCTCTCAGCGATAGAATAGAGCCTAAATGGGTTGTGGATTGTTTGGACCAGACTGTATAATTTACTGTATCTTGCTGAAACGGTAGAAACACTCAGCACTGGCCCAAGGGGAGATGAAAGTTCAGTCTAGGGTTGCAAAATTTGAGTAACTTTCCCAAAAGCCACATGTTTTCCAGAAATCCCAGTAGAAATATTCACAAAATCAGGAGGGAATAAGCAGGAAAACCAGAATCCTCCAACCAGGATTTCTGAAAAAAATTCTGGGAATTTTGGGAAAGCTACCTGTTTACGGCTCTCGTCGAAAGGAGTGGACCAAAGCGCAGCGTGGAAAGTGTTCATGATTTTTATTTTCAAAAACACTCAAACAAAATAACCGAAGTGAAAACGAAAGCACACAGTTCTGTCAGGTACAGACACAAAACAGAAAACAAGATCCCACAAAAGCCCAAACGGAAAATGACAACTTATATATGATCCCCAATCAGAGACAACGATAGACAGCTGCCTCTGATTGGGAACCACCCTCGGCCAAAACAAAGAAATAGAAAAGATAGACTTTCCCACCCGAGTCACACCCTGACCTAACCAAACAGAGAATAATAAGGATCTCTAAGGTCAGGGCGTGACACTACCGGAATGTTGCAACCCTAGTCCAGTGCCATGGCTCCTTCAGGGAAAGTCGACCAGGAGCAGAACATTTGTACTCAGATACACACTTCTTTTTTTCCCCTATATCAATACATTCTTAAGTCCCTGTAGACATCATTATCTTAGTACTTAGCATGTTCCTCAGTACAATGTTTACATCAGAACTTCACAAGGGCACACTTCAAAGTCCTTAATCGACTTTTAACTTCCTTTCAAGAGTGATTGACAAGAGTGATTGGCAAGATCTCTGAAAGATGTGATTGTGTAATTATTATAAATATTTGATTATATTAAAATGATTATATCACCAGATGCCATAATGAGACTAGAGAGAGACCTCCTGCTGAGGAGTGTAACGAACGCTGACGATGTTGTTAAGATTCTAGTTGATCAATACATACATTAATTATATTTGTCCTCACTGTAATCATCTTTATGCGTGTCAATTGTCAACCTACCATCATTTAATTTTTCAACACAACCGCCACATGAGAAAAGCAACATTTTCAAAAGTAAACCATCAAAATTGGTTCTAAGTGCATGCTACTGCGTCACCACCATATCAATCGTTGACTGTGTAATGCTGGTGTAGGCGCTCCATTAAATGAAATGAAGAAAAACTTGCAAGCTTATAGTTCCTTTTAATAGAATAAACCTGCTTGTCAAACTGTTGGATGGAGGAAGGAGGAGGCAGTTCTCAATCAGCATGGTAGTCATTTCATCAGGAGGACATGGTGTGAATTATGGAGGAATATACAGTGGCTTGCGAAAGTATTCACCCCCTTTGGCATTTTTCCTATTTTTTTACCTTACAACCTGGAATTAAAATAGATTTTTGGGGGGTTTGTATCATTTGATTTACACAACATGCCTACCGCTTTGAAGATGCAAACTATTTTTTAGAAGAAATAAGACAAATAAACAGAAAACTTAAGCGTGCATAACTATTCACCCCCCCAAAGTCAATACTTTGTAGAGACATCTTTCACAGCAATTACAGATGCAAGTCTCTTGGGGTATGCCTCTATAAGCTTGGCACATCTAGCCACTGGGATTTTTGCCCATTCTTCAAGGCAAAACTGCTCCAGCTCCTTCAAGTTGGATGAGTTCCGCTGGTGTACAGAAATCTTGAAGTCATACCACATATTCTCAATTGTATTGAGGACTGGGCTTTGACTAGGCCATTCCAAGACATTTAAATGTTTCCCCTTAAACCACTTGAGTGTTGCTTTAGCAGTATGCTTAGGGTCGTTATCCTGCTGGAAGGTGAACCTCCGTCCCAGTCTCAAATCTCTGAAAACTGAAACAGGTTTCCCTCAAGAATTTCCCTTTATTTAGCACCATCCATCATTTCTTCAATTCTGACCAGTTTCCCAGGCCCTGCCGATGGAAAAACACCCCCACAGCATGATGCTGCCATCACCCTGCTTCACTGTGGGGATGGTGTTCTCGGGGTTATGAGAGGTGTTGGGTTTGCGCCAGACATAGCGTTTTCCTTGATGGTCAAAAAGCTCAATTTTAGTCTCATCTGACCAGAGTACCTTCTTCCATATGTTTGGTTAGTCTCCCTTATGCCTTTTGGTGAACACCAAATGTGTTTGCTTATTTTTTTCTTTAAGCAATGTTTTTTTTCTGGCCCCTCTTCCATAAAGTCCAGCTCTGTGGAGTGTGCGGCTTCATGTGGTCCTATGGACAGATACTTCAATGTCTGCTGTGGAGCTTTGCAGTTCCATCAGGGTTACCTTTGGTCTCTTTGTTGCCTCTCTGATTAATGCCCTTCTTGCCTGGTCCGTGAGTTTTGGTGGGCGGCCCTCTCTTGGCAGGTTTGTTATGGTGCCATATTATTTCCATTTTTTTATAATGGATTTAATGGTGCTCCATGGGATGTTCAAAGTTCCGGATATTTTTTTATAACCCAACCCTGATCTGTACTTCTCCACAACTTTGTCCCTGAACTGTTTGGAGAGCTCCTTGGTCTTCATGGTACTGCTTGCTTGGTGGTGCCCCTTGCTTTATGGTGTTGCAGACTCTGGGGCCTTTCAGAACAGGTGTATATATACTGAGATCATGTGACAGAAGGTAATTGAAGGTAATTGGTTGCACCAGATCTTATTTAGGGGCTTCATAGCAAAGGGGGTGAATACATATGCATACACCACATTTTCTTTCACATTCTTTTGAATTCTTTGAAACAAGTATTATTTTTAATTTCACTTCACCAATTTGGACTATTTTGTCCATTACATGAAATTCCCCCCAAAATCCATTTAAATTACAGGTTGTAATGCAACAAAATAGAAAAAACGCCAAGGGGGTTTACCTGTAACGCCAAGGCGCTGTACCTGTAAATGGTAGCTAGTTCCTCACTGAAGGCTGCCCTGTGCTAATGTCACACTGTAAAAACAGACTGACAAAAACAAGCTGGTCCCTGTAATACTGCAGAGAGAGGGGGAAGGGAGAGAGAAGGGGGTTAGAGACAGACAGACAGACAGACAGACAGACAGACAGACAGACAGACAGACAGACAGACAGACAGACAGACAGACAGACAGACAGACAGACAGAGTGAAATAGAACGGTATAGAGAGAAAGAGAGTTGCTAGAGATATAAAAAAGAGATAGACAGAGATAGTGAAATCGAAATAAAGATGAACAGAAGGAGATTAAGACAGAGAGAGAGAGAGAGAGAGAGAGAGAGAAGCCAGGAACAGGTCAAAGGATGGGCCCTATCCCACCTTCAATCCCTCCAGCTTTCGCTCTGTTTGAAGTCACATCTGGCCTGAAGTTCCCCTCCTGAGCTGAGCATAGAGGAAGTCTTATTCTGGCTGTTCACAGCCTGGATGTGTAGGTGAGCTAGTGTCTACCTCCCAGGCTATAGCTCTGTCTCTCTCTCTCTCTCTCTTTCTCTCTCTGAGTCTCTTTCTGTTACAAGACCAAATCTGCCTGCCTGCTGCTGTCCTGACCAAATCTGCCTGCCTGTCTGGTGCTGTCCAGACCTGACCT
The DNA here is from genome assembly GCF_057628025.1 of Oncorhynchus mykiss. NCBI lineage: Eukaryota > Metazoa > Chordata > Actinopteri > Salmoniformes > Salmonidae > Oncorhynchus > Oncorhynchus mykiss. The sequence continues at coordinate 81,642,999 of NC_143025.1, read as the reverse complement.
CACTTTGTATATCTGCATGATGGACACATAGCTGGCTACTACTGCCTGGAAGATCTCCTGAATGACCTTGTATGGCTCGGCTTTCACAGGGCCAGGAGTTGTCCCTGTCTTTCTGACCTGACCAGGACAAACTCTGGAACCAACAAGCCTCCTCACACAACAAAACTCTGGACCCAACAAAACTCTAGTCTGGACCCAACAAATCTCTGGACCCAACAAAACTCTGGACACAACAAAACTCTGGATCCAACAAACCTACATTTCTTCTGGTCAGGACAGATGTAGGACATGTTATGTCTCTTTGACAAGTAGTTTCTTTTTGAATTGCCTTCACTTTTCCAAACAATAATGCAATAATTCCCAACACAGAATTTACTTATATATTCATAAAATTCTCCATAGTTACATTTCATTGTTTCCATTCTGTTGATGAGTCGATTCATTATTCTATTGGCTCCTAATTAGGGGAGGGTGGAGAAAGACCCAGACCAATTTACAGCCATAATGACCTCAGATTATTATTACTAATTATTATATATGAATGAATGTTAATTACGATGTGTCATTAGGGATTTAATTATTTATTCAACAACTACTTAACTCCAAGGATGTTGCACACTTTGGGAAGATACAAGTATGCTGTGCAGGCTCCAGTGCTTAGCAATCTAGACCAGAACAAAGCTGTGACATCAATTAAAGAAGTGATTTAATTTGTATGACGAAATTCACTGCTTGCTTATCTCTCCCAGTATCCCTAGGGGATGCCTGTAGCACAGTGTGTGTGTGTGTGTGTGCCTCCTAATTATAGTTCTAGTCTTCTGCGTCTTGGGTCTTCCACTCCACATTCCACAGTAATACTGGAATAGCCAGCCTGTTTTGAAGGTACTTATTTGCTTGTGAAGGGTTATAACTGTTCTTAGACTCATTGAGAAGAAGGACATTTCTCAGGAGCTGGGGCTACTTTTGGAGGTTAGTGTTCTTCTTGGTCTTAATCTCTCCTCCAACAAGAAAGGATTTTGGTTAATTCCAGATTACATATCTTTGTGGGGAATGAGAATACTTTTTAAAATCTCATTACGTAAGATTTTGATACAGCCCAAACTCCACCCACAGTAATTCTATATACTGTATGTTTATCTGTCTAGTACTTATCTAATGGCTGTTCTTTCCTATATGAGTTACTTATATGTAATGTATGATCCTTTGTTTACCTCCTTCATTTTTTTTTTACCTCATATGGCCTTCGCTAAGGCAATAGCTCTCACATACCAATCGGTGCTTCCATCTGGTCACTGTGGTTTTCACATATATTGTTTTGTTCCCCCTAGCTTTCACTTACTGCCACAGTGAGTCTCCCCCTTTGAAAATAGTCTTGCAAACATCCCCAGGGTGTCTCCTTCAAATCTCTAAAGTCAGAACACTGGAAGAACCACACTACCCAGAGTACTGTTGGGAGGCTGGTGAAGAACCACACTACCCAGAGTACTGTTGGGAGGCTGGTGAAGAACCACACTGCCCAGAGTACTGTTTGGATGCTGGTGAAGAACCACACTGCCCAGAGTACTGTTGGGAGGCTGGTGAAGAACAACACTGTCCAGAGTACTGTTGGGAGGCTGGTGAAGAACCACACTGCCCAAAGTGCTGCTTGGATGCTGGTGAAGAACCACACTACCCAGAGTACTGTTGGGAGGCTGGTGAAGAACCACACTACCCAGAGTACTGTTTGGAGGCTGGTGAAGAACCACACTACCTAGAGTACTGTTGGGAGGTTGGTGAAGAACCACACTACCCAGAGTACTGTTGGGAGGCTGATGAAGAACCACACTGCCCAGAGTACTGTTGGGAGGCTGGGGAAGAACCACACTACCCAGAGTACTGTTGGGAGGCTGGTGAAGAACCACACTGCCCAGAGTACTGTTTGGATGCTGGTGAAGAACCACACTACCCAGAGTACTGTTGGGAGGCTGGTGAAGAACCACACTGCCCAAAGTGCTGCTTGGATGCTGGTGAAGAACCACACTACCCAGAGTACTGTTGGGAGGCTGGTGAAGAACCACACTACCCAGAGTACTGTTGGAAGGCTGGTGAATAACCACACTGCCCAAAGTGCTGCTTGGATGCTGGTGAAGAACCACACTACCCAGAGTACTGTTGGGAGGCTGGTGAAGAACCACACTACCCAGAGTACTGTTGGGAGGCTGGTGAAGAACCACACTGCCCAGAGTACTGTTTGGATGCTGGTGAAGAACCACACTGCCCAGAGTACTGTTGGGAGGCTGGTGAAGAACAACACTGTCCAGAGTACTGTTGGGAGGCTGGTGAAGAACCACACTGCCCAAAGTGCTGCTTGGATGCTGGTGAAGAACCACACTACCCAGAGTACTGTTGGGAGGCTGGTGAAGAACCACACTACCCAGAGTACTGTTTGGAGGCTGGTGAAGAACCACACTACCTAGAGTACTGTTGGGAGGTTGGTGAAGAACCACACTACCCAGAGTACTGTTGGGAGGCTGATGAAGAACCACACTGCCCAGAGTACTGTTGGGAGGCTGGTGAAGAACCACACTACCTAGAGTACTGTTGGGAGGCTGGTGAAGAACCACACCTAGAGTACTGTTGGGATGCTGGTGAAGAACCACACTACCCAGAGTACTGTTGTGAGGCTGGTGAAGAACCACACTACCCAGAGTACTGTTGGGAGGCTGGTGAAGAACCACACTACCCAGAGTACTGTTGGGAGGCTGATGAAGAACCACACTACCCAGAGTACTGTTGGGAGGCTGGTGAAGAACCACACCACCCAGAGTACTGTTAGGAGGCTGGTGAAGAACCACACTACCCAGAGCACTGTTGGGAGGCTGGTGAAGAACCACACTACCCAGAGTACTATTGGGAGGCTGGTGAAGAACCACACTACCCAGAGTACTTTTGGGAGGCTGGTGAAGAACCACACTACCCAGAGTACTGTTGTGAGGCTGGTGAAGAACCACACTACCCAGAGTACTGTTGGGAGGCTGGTGAAGAACCACACTACCCAGAGTACTGTTGGGAGGCTGATGAAGAACCGCACTACCCAGAGTACTGTTTGGTGGCTGGTGAATCACACAGCGCATTTAGAACATGTCCTGCTCTCTCCCAGGTTTCTGTTTCATTAGTTAGCATATTATTTCCAGAGGGAATGAGGGAGAGTTAGAGGGCAGAAGGAAAGAGAGAGAGCGAGAGAGAGAGAGAGAGAGAGAGAGAGAGAGAGAGAGAGAGAGAGAGAGAGAAAGACAATCAGACAGACATACAGAGCGAAAGCAAGAGAGAGAACTAAAGAGGAGTAGAGAGAGAAAAATGGCAATGTGGTTGGTGTGAGTGATGATGTAAGATCTTTCGATTAAAAGGATCACTTTTCATCCCTCATCCTTCACAGGGCCGCGATTCCCCAGAAGATTACTATTTTTCTGTGTCCCTCTCCGTCTCTCTCCCTCCCATCTCCCCCCTCTCTCTCATCTCTCTCTCTCATCTTTTACTCTCTCTCTCATTCCTCTCTCAGGTGGCACAAGGCCCAACCCTGGTGCCTGCCACCCTGCGCAGATTAATTGAAGCATAACGCTGTAAATTAATCACATAAGGCTAATATCTCTCCTCTCAGCTTTGCAGGGAGGGCCAGAGTCACATCGCTCTATTCTTCCGGGAGTCAGTCAGCGGTGCTTCGCTTTGTGTGACGCTCAGCGCTTTAAAAAAAACAGCACTCGGCACTCCAAAAATAGAAAATAATAAAATAAATGAAAACCTGTAAAGTAGCCAAGGTCAGTGGCTGGAGTCCCACTATATAATTCATGACTTTCCCCTTTTCAGTTTTCAGTTTTCATTTTTCATTCCTCAGTTCCTCCGGCCCACTCGCTCTCTCTCTCTCTGTTCATAACGCAGAACTCTAGATTAATTACATTGTTCCGGATAAGTATAAAGCAGCGGCACACCTGTCCCATTGCCACCACGCATTAAGGTGAAGGGAGAGATCATAGTTTTAGTTATCATTAGTTATTTAAAAGGGCCACTGCCCAAAATAACACTTTACTGAGGAAGTGGAGAACGGCTGGTCATCATTAAGGGTTCATGGAGGTAATGGTCTCATGGAGTTCAAGGAAGTGAATTAATGACATGAAAGTGCAGTAGTGCGATGATTGAAGACTGCAGCATCTCGAACATTCTGGAACATTCTGGAATGTTCTGGAACATTCTGGAAGATTGCAATGCATTGGCAGCAACAATAATGATTGTATTATGGTGACACAGTTATGTTGTTGTGTAAACACAAAGCAACTATCCTGTAACGACGTACACATTTTCCTCTCAGATACTCAGTGTAATCTCATCAATGATACGGACTGTCAACTCCTTGGAGTTCAAACACTCGCTATTTTCTCCAGTCATGGGTTTGATTTGTTGCTGCTAGATTAGATTGCAGAGATCTCCGAAAGGACATTATTCCTGTAACTGAGGTCTGACATCAAAGGTCTGATAACTAAAAAGCTCCAGTGCACTGTTGGTTCCCTTATCGTCTGGCTGATCAACAGTATTCATTGACTTGGCAAATGCCCTGATTGTACGGTTAGAAATGAAGGTAATCGGTTTGAAATGAATGTTAAAGGTCCAATGCAGCCGTTTTTATCTCAATATCAAATCATTTCTGGGGAACAATTAGGTACCTTACTGTGATTGTTTTCAATTAAAATGGTAAAAAGAAACAGCAATAGGTTCTTAGCAAAGGGACATTTCTGGGAGTGGTCTGAGTGGGGAGGGGAAACTGAAAACGGGCTGTTATTGGCAGAGAGGTTTGGAACTCTTTCTTATTGGTTTATTAACTAATTTGGAGTTTTGGCCAATCCATCCCACCAAAACAGGCTAAAATGTCAAGCAGTCTTTTCAAACAGCTCTACACTAAAAGGGCATTATGATCATTTTCAAAATTTTACGGTTTTATTCCAATCTCATTGTGTGGAAATATATATAAAAACACAGGAAATCATGTTTTTGACTGTACTGTTTTTTTAAAGCGGTTTTGCCTATGGGGATTTTTCCTCTTTAGCTTTATCACGTCTTTGAGAACTAAAAACTTTCAAACAATAGACTAGCCTAAATACATGTTTAAATATTAAACATTTCCGGGGTTATTTGTCAAGGAAATGTTTGTGGTTTCAACTGCACTTTGATGTTACTTTCAAAATTCTGTTTCAATTCTGTGCCTTGAATTTCCCTATTGAATCCTGTATTAAGGAATACAATGCTAAGAAATCCATACAGCAATTCCTCACTCTTGTATATCTAAAGGAACAGAGTCTATGTTGTGTTATATTTAGTTGCAGCAGGTTAAACCTTTGTCTCTCATCCTTGTTCTACGTGGTGTATTTCCTGATAGTACTGTGTACACATGGTGTGATCTATTTGAGAAAAACACGAGAACAGAATGGGATTTTGTTGGATTGATGTGACATTCCACCCATGTGTTCTGTGTGATGTTTCTCCATATACTGTATGACACGCAAGCCTGGGTCTGATTAAAAGTAATCTTGATGTGTGTAATGCATATACTGAACGCCATGTCCTCCATGCACACTGCCCACACACATTTGTCATTCCAAGCTACTTATTGTGATTAATGGGCTTTTTGAGCAAGAGGGAAAAATAACGTTTTATAGTATGTGAAATGCCAGGATGTCACACACATTTCGGCTTTTCAACTAGTAGTAGAATTTGCTGCACACTAATGAGGAAGAGCATCGTATTTTCACACTCACGTGTGTTCGACAGCAGCTGACAATCAGAAAAGGTGCTCTACAAAAATGTACGAATGATGAGGATTACGCATTCGATGACACCTTCTCAGTGTGGATGATTAGAACGTTGATATTTGTTTCACAATGCATACGTTTGTACTAAACAGTATGTTCTAAATAGGATGCAGTACTATTAGTACATATTATGCAGTACTATTAGTACACAGTATGCAGTTTAAGTAAGTAGTAGGCAACCCCGATTTCAGACACGGCCATGTTGTCGTTTGAGGTGGCTTTAGCTTGATGGCTGCGGTATCAACGCAGTGTGTGTCAATTCACTGTGCATTTTGCTGTCCTACATTCACATTATTAACAGCAGGCGCCAATAAGACAAACAGAAAAAAAGAGCGAAAGCAAACTCATTTAAACCGCACGCTGGCAGGATTGCGTCTACAAACGCTAAAGTGGCATTCCCACACAGTGAACATCTTTGTTCTTTCCACGACCTTCGTTCAGACACATTTATTTGACATCGAGGTGTGTCCTGTTCCAGCAACTGTTGTTAAAGCATCTGAAGTCCCCAGAATACACAGACAATGTGTGACTATGACTAATAAAACAACCTTGGCTCTGTTTCCCTCAGAAAATAAAAACAATAGCCAACACATGTGTGAAGCATGGCAAAAATCCCCCTTGTGTTACTTAAAACTGTTATGGCATCTAGAGCGAGCAGGTATTTCCCATGAGTATCCTTTTCCCCTGGGTGTTCAGTGTCTGAGGCGAAAAGTCTTGGAACGCCTGGAATAGGTAGTCACAATGGAGAATGCTCCAGAACTGCACATGGAAGTGTTTTAGAGATACTCTGTGGAGGAGGCAGTTTGCCAGTGAAATCTAGGATCAAACATTGCTCAATGTCTTCTTAAATGCATCTCTTGGAAGCCTGGAAGGAGAGCGTTAGCACATGTGCGTTCCTCTCTCGCTATCTGTGCATGTCTGAACTGTGTGGGAACTGTCATGTCGCATGGGGGTTGTGTTAGAATAACCTGCCTCAGGACTCGAACGCTGGCTTCGGTCCAGTTCAACTGATAGGTTAACAAGAAGAACTTGTTCTTATCAATAGAGCCCTTCATTCTGTCTGTACACACAGAAATACACACACACACACACACACACACACACACACACACATACACACACACACACACACACGCACGCCCATAAGTACGCATTCAGGCGTCAGAGAGAGGAGTGCTGACACCAGGAAGGCCCTTCCACCTCCACAGCATTCATCATGGCACTTCAGTAACACAAGCAGAAAGTCATTAATATATATAGAGAGAGAAAGAGAGAGAGAGAGAGTGAGAGAGAGAGAGCGAGAGAGAGAGAGAGAGAGAGAGAGAGAGAGAGAGAGAGAGAGAGAGAGAGAGAGAGAGAGATCAAAATGGTGATAGGGAGGAGGAGAGATCTGTCACTTGTCTCTTGCTGGGGTCTTCTCCTGTAGTGGGTACAAGAAAGGGTGAGGTAGAGCAAACAGTTCTGCCACTGAGCATGCCGAGTTCCGCATGCTAAACTCTCAACGCGCTCCGACCTACCCGGGCCGGCCCACCACCAATAACAACAGTCCTCTGACAGCATTTAATTACAAACAGGCTTCCGACTGGGAACAGACGTCAATTTAACGTCTATTCCACGTTGGTTTCATGTCATTTTATTGAAATGACATGAAAACAATGTTGATTTCACCAGTGTGTTCCCAGTGGGTAGTGTCAGACAGCTACACGCTCAAGTACACGCGCACACACACACACACACGCACACGCACGCACGCACACACACACACACACACACACACACACACACACACACACACACACACACACACACACACACACACACACACACACACACACACACACACACACACACTCAGTGTCAGGTAACTCCTTGCTCTCACTCTCTCACACTTCATCTTCCTGGGCCGCAATTATACCCTTTCACTCTTGTCAACGCAGCAGGGTTTTTTTCCTGCTCCGTGTAGCCAAACATCTACCCCTACCCTCCCTCCCTCACCTGTCCCCTACCTCAACTAATTCTCTACACTATACTTGCTTGTTTTGACACATAAACTGAAATTAGGCGAACTGTTAGACTTATTAGTGGTTTCTGCATAGTGCATCTTTAATTCGATTTGATTAATTAATGACTCATTAATAATGAGTATCCAAAGCAATGGAAGTGTTGTACTGTATCAGTTGAAAGGGAATTAGTGTGAAATGTTAAAAAGGTCTCTAGTGTTTTTAATTAAACTGAGATCAACAGTGTTTCCGTCTGGTTTCATCTGATACTCCCATTTATGACATGTTACATTCTGAATTTAAATAACAGTTTTCTTGTTTTCAAGCAGAAAAAAAAGGTGATAAAAACTATAAAGCCATTTAAATAGTAAAATCGTTGTTTTAGATCAGGGACTGGCAACTTTGATGGGGGCCACAAAAGCGCTGAATTCATCATGTGGGGCCACAGTGGCTTGCAGGTCTGCGTACCGACATCCTTACCAACACATGCAGTCAGAGCCGGACCTAGCCTTTTGGAGTCCTAAGCAAGATGTATAGTTTTACAGTTCATTTCCTGCAATTCCACACTTTTTGCCATGGGGTGTAGAGATAATTTAGCAGTTTTAAAGCATGTTTGCTGCAAATCTACACATTTTGCCATGGGGAGGAGAGAATATTTTGCAATTTTATAAAACAATTCATGCAATTCTACTAATTTTGCCATAGTGTGGAGAGAAATGTTTGCAGTTTTTAATATGATATCTGAGTGAGAGTGTCTACTAAAATCAATGGGGGCCCCCTGGTCGGTAATTCGACCGTGATTACTACAAGTTTATATAGCTGGTAGCAAGACAAACTTACAATATACAGTACCAGTCAAATGCTTGGATACACCTACTCATTCCAGGGTTTTTCTTTATTTTTACTATGTTCTGCATTGTAGAACAATAGTGAAGCCCTCAAAACTATGAACTAACACATATGGAATCATGTAGAAACCAAAAAAGTGGTAAACAAATCCAAATATAAATAGCCACCCTTTGCCTTAATGACAGCTTTGCACACTCTTGGCATTCTCTCAACCAAATTCATGAGGTAGTCACCTGGAATGCATTTCAATTAACAGGTGTGCCTTGTTAAAAGTTAATTTGTGGAATTTATTTCCTTAATGCATTTGAGCCAATCAGTTGTGTTGTGACAAGGAAGGGTTGGTATACAGAAGATAGCCCTATTTGGTAAAAGACCAAGTTCTGACTATTATGACAAGAACAGCTCAAATAAGCAAAGAGAAATGACAGTCCATCATTACTTTTATCGGGTATCAAGATAAGACCCAAGTGCAGACTGTGTGAAGCAACAATGTTTATTTTAACAGCAGGGGCAGGCAAACGATAGGTCAAGGCAGCCATGGGTCGATAATCCAGAGTAGGAGCAAAGGTACAGGACGGTAGGCAGGCTCAGGGACAGGCAGAGTGGTCAGGCGGGCGGGTACAGGGTCAGGACAGGCAAGGGTCAAAAACCAGGAGGTCGAGAAAAAGAGAGGCTGGGAAAAGACAGGAGCTGACAGGACAAACGTTGGTAAGCTTGACAAACAAAAACAAACTAGCCCAGACAGACAGAAAACACAGGTATAAATACCCAGAGAATAAGTGGGGAAGATGGGCGACACCTAGAGGGGGTGGAGACAAGCACAAAGACAGGTGAAACAGATCAGGGCATGACACCTTTAAGACCTGAAAGTCAGTAGCGTTGGATGTTTTTGCGACTGTGAGGCCCCGGTGCACAACTGAGCAAACTAGACACTCTAATGTACTTGTCCTCTTCCTCAGTTGCGCACCGGGGCCTCCCAGTCGCAAAAACATCAAACACTATGGTGAAACGGGCTCTCATGAGGACGGCCACAAAAAAGGAAGACACAGCGTTACCTCTGCTGCAGAGGATAAGTTCATGAGAGTTTCCAGCCTCAGAAATTGCAGCCCAAACTGTTCAGAGGAGACTACATGAATCAGGCCTTCATGGTCGAATTGCTACAAAGAAACCACTACTAAGTACACCATTAAGAGGAAGGGACGTCCTTGGGCCAAGAAACATGAGCAATGGACATTAGACTGATGGAAATCTGTTCTTTGGTCGATTGAATCTACATTTTAGATTTTTGGTTTCAACCAACGTGTCTTATTGAGACGCAGAGTAGGTGAAGGGATGATCTCTGCATGTGTGGGTCCGACTGTGAAGCATGGAGGAGGAGGTGTGATCGTATGGGGGTTCTTTGCCGGTGACACTATCTGTGCTTTATTTAGAATTCAAGGCACACTTAACAACTCCAGGCTATGTAAGGGCTATTTGGCCAAGAAGGAGAGTGATGTTCACTACCGTTAAAAAGTTTGGGGTCACTTTGAAAGAACATTACATTTATATCCATTAAAATAACATCAAATTGATCAGAAATACAGTGTAGACATTGTTAATGTTGTAAATGACTATTGCATCTGGAAACGGCTGATCTTTTTATGGAATAATTACGTGGATGTACAGATGTACGGGCCATTATCAGCATACATCACTCCTGTGTTCAAATGGTACGTTGTGTTAGCTAATCAACCTTTATCATTTTAAAAGGCTAATTGATCATTAGAAAACCCTTTTGCAATTATGTTAGCACAGCTGAAAACTGTTGTACTGACTATAGAAGCAATAAAACTGGCCTTCTTTGGACTAGTTGAGTATCTGGAGCATCAGCATTTGTGGGTTTGATTACAGGCTCAAAAGGGCCAGAAACAAAGACCTTTCTTCTCAAACTCATCAGTCTATTCTTGTTCTGAGAAATGAAGGCTATTCCATGCAAGAAATGTATTTTTCTTTCAAAAACAAGGACATTTCTAAGTGACCCCAAACTTTTCAACGGTAGTTGAAAAATATTATATATATATATAAATAATATATATATATATATATATATATATATATATATATATATATATATATATATATATATATATTTATATATTGATTTGTTTAACACTTTTTTGGTTACTACATTCCATATGTGTTATTTCACAGTTTTGATGTCTTCACTATTATTCTACAATGTAGACAATAGCAAAAATAAAATTATATATTGTCTTTTGAAATGTATCCACGGGCTTACAAAAGGGGCCAGTTGCCCATCCCTGTTTTAGATATTTAGAATGTAATCAGACAAACAACTTTTAAAATCAAAACTACTATTACATTTTGTTTGATATAGCTGTCACTTGCATGCATTATCAAAATATTAATTATTATTAATGCATCACCATGTATTTGCATATGCCAATATTGTGCAACATTGTGCAAATATGCATATTTAAAAATATATATATTTTCATAATAAAGTATTGCTTCAGGCAGGATACACAGCAGGCCTATATAATAGTGCCATAGCATAGGACCTGCTTAATGAAAATATACATTTTAAGAGGGATCTTTCTGTGGTGATTAGGGGATTCAATGAAGGCTACTTGTCACCTCCTTAATACTCGCAGTACTTATGGGATAAAAGCCTGACTTTCTTCCCTAGTGTTGTTTTTCTTAGCCAGCCAGAGTCAATAAATACCAACACATAACTTCACCCTCAACCTCTCCCTCTTTACCGCAGCCAATTTCCTCCAATGGAGGTGATCCTTTCTGCTGCAGGCTTATTGAGATGGAGGCCACTCCGGCGTTTACACAGTGGAGTGAAAATGAGGGATTTCTAATGACTGTGCACTCGAATAGTCTTCCAACGAAGCAGGGCCCAAGGCCTCTGCCAAGGCCCCTAGATCCAGAGCTCCAACTCAGCACAACTCATCAGCAGCCACATAACTCTCCCTACTATCCACCAGGCTATAGTAGTATATAGATGTAGGATCTTAATTTGAACCAGTTTGCTACAGCAGGAAAATAATCCTGCAGCAACAGGAAATTCTAAATATTATGTGGATTATTATTAATGGATATTTTTGTAGCGGTTGATACATTATTTGTAAGGGGAAATTAAGTCTGAAAGTGGAAATTGCACAATTCAGAAGCCTTTCTAAATGTAAAATGCACTACAAGTTTGAAATATCCTAAAAAGCTATCCTAAAACAGTGTGATCAAATTTGATCCTACGTCTGTACTAGAGACTGGAAGGGAAGCCGAGTTGCTCGCTCTACTCTACGAGTATTAGCAGATGGAGAGAGTTAATGCCAGTCTGTAACTAAGAAATATGTGGCGTACTCGGCCAAAACCTTCAAGCTGATTATATCTCATTATGGAGATTCCGTCGTGACAGCAGGAGAATGGTCGGGTTGTTGATATCGTTTTCTAAGCCGTGAACATCTGCAGGGAAAAACGGTGGTGGATGCATCAGAGGGAAACAACACTGTGTATAAGCCAGTCATGCTAATGTAATGCATCAGTAATGAGCACTTAAATATGTAGTGTCAAAAATGTTAATGGACTCAGTTAATTGATTGAGTAATTAGTGGTATGTTTGTCCTGAGGTGTTGAATAACCTCAAAACTTCATAAGCGTTTCTTGAGAAAGTAATGTGAGTGAAATGTTGCTCCTTGTTCCTTGCTCACGATTTCCCCAAATAAAATGTTTGCATAGGGGATAAATATGTTTGTGTATGTGTTGTATTTCTCTGCTATATTTCCTTAATAATGATGGAAATAAATATATATATATATATTTGTTTTAGACAGCATGTGGAGTTTTAGTCTTTTTTGACTCCTGAAGTCTCTCTGTGTAGTACAGTTGAAGTTGTAAGTTTACCTACGCTTAGGCTGGAGTCACTAAAAATCGTTTTTCAACCACTCCACAAATTTCTGGTTAACAAACTGTAGTTTTGGCAAGTCGGTTAGGACATCTACTTGGTGCATGACACAATAAATGTTTCCAACAATTGTTTACTGACAGATTATGTATCCCAATTCCAGTGGGTAAGAAGTTAACATACACTAAGTTGACTGTGCCTTTAAACAGCTTGGAAAATTCCAGAAAATGATGTCACGGCTTTAGAAACTTCTGATAGGCTAATTGACATCATTTGAGTCAATTGGAGGTGTACCTGTGGATGTATTTCAAAGCCTACCTTCAAACTCCGTGCCTTTTTGATTGACACCATGGGAAAATCAAAAGAAATCAGCCAAGACCTCAGAAGAAAATGTAGACCCCAAACATCTGGTTCATCGTTGGGATCAATTTCCAAATGCCTGAAGGTACCACGTTCATCTGTACAAACAATAGTACGCAAGTATTAACACCATGGGACCACGCAGCCGTCATATCGCTCAGGAAGGAGACACGTTCTGTCTCCTAGAGATGAACGTGCTTTGATGCGAAAAGTGCAAATCAATCCCAGAACAGGAGGAAACAGGTACAAAAGTATCTATATCCACAGTAAAACAGGTCCTATATCGACATAACCTGAAAGGCCGCTCAGCAAGGAAGAAGACACTGCTATAGAACCGCCATAAATAAGCCAGACTACGGTTTTCAACTGCACATGGGGACAAAGATTGTACTTTTTGGAGAACTGTCCTCTGGTCTGATGAAACAAAAGTATAACTGTTTGGCCATAATGACCATCATTATGTTTGGAAGAAAAAGGGGGAGGCTTGCAAGCCGAAGAACACCATCCCAACCATGAAGCACGGGGGTGGCAGCGTCATGTTGTGGGGGTGCTTTGCTGCAGGAGGGACTGGTGTACTTCACAAAATAGATGGCATCATGAGGCGGGGAATTATGTGGATATATTGAAGCAACATCTCAAGACATCAGTCAGGAAGTTAAAGCTTGGTTGCAAATGGGTCTCCCAAATGGACAATGACTCCAAGCATACTTCCAAAGTTGAGGCAAAAAAGGCTTAAGGTCAACAAAGTCAAGGTATTGGAGTGGCCATCACAAAGCCCTGACCTCAATCCTATTGAAAATTTGTGGGCAGAACTGAAAAAGCGTGTGTGAGCAAGGAGGCCTACAAACCTGACTCAGTTATACCAGCTCTGTCAGGAGGAATGGGCCAAAGTTCAACCAACTTATTATGGGAAGATTGTGGGAAGGCTACCCAAAACTTTTGACCCAAGGCAATGCTACCAAATACTTATTGAGTGTATGTAAACTTCTGACCCACTCGGAATGTGATGATAGAAATAAAAGCTGAAATAAATCATTCTCTCTACTATTATTATGACATTTCACATTCTTAAAATAAAGTTGTGATCCTAACTGACCTAAGACAGGGAATTCTTTACTAGGTTTAATTGTCAGGAATTGTGAAAAAGTTTAATTGTTTTTGGCTAAGGTGTATGTAAACTTCCGACTTCAATTGTATGTCTATCTAGATTGTCACAATGTCAGAAAAGTCTCTTTGTAAACCTTCTCCTTTTTTGTTTGTTAATCACAGCCAGCTGCTGTAGTATATCTACAGTAAAACTGTCCTACCATACAAGTACTTGAACAACTCTAGAGATACAGTTGTTTATATAACGGGGATTCAAATTAAAATGTAAGTCAAAGGCTCATTCTGTAACATTTACAGAAATTTATATAATACAAATGAACGATATACAGTGTCATGACGTGGCCCTCTTTGGGGATATCGAGTACCATCCCCCTCTCTCTGCACCATCTCTCTCTCTCTCTCTCTCTCTCTCTCTCTCTCTCTCTCTCTCTCTCTCTCTCTCCACCTCTCTCTCTTCCCCCTACACCCAGGCTCTGCTATGACGGTCCATTTCGTTTAGTGTTTGTGAAACTCATGAGAGACAATACAGCCACATTACCATAACTCTGTTTATACAAGAGTCTCAGTTGTAAGGCTTGCATCTAACTGTTGTATAAAATTAATAAGTAAAGATGAAACTATTTGTGAAATTATGTAATGTGATTTCAAACTGTTTAATTAAGGAAACTCCAATTCCCTTTGGAGTTTAACTAAGTCATAGGCCCGCCCAATGAGCACAGACATCGATCTGGCCTCATGGGACAGCCCTTTCCTACTTTTCTGGATATAACCCCCCCCTTTGGGAATTTCCCTTTAGACCAGTACCTCGATCACAGATGGAGCTTTGAGTAAGGTTTGAGTAAAGACCATAAACCTGAGTATTAGCTAAGGTGGTAATGGTTGTTGAAACTCTGAAACTATCAATACCGACAGAATAAGAGCAAATCTTTGATGCTAATTGCTAGTCTGCAGCTAGGAATTCTATACCATTGAATGCAAATGCCGACAACCGCTGAAACATCTACTCTATAACAACACTTCTGAATGGGACTCTGAACTATCCATTCTAACCATGAAAGACGGGCGGATGAACTTCCAACAGAAAGAAGGACTATTCCAACAGAGATCACGACAACACACTGAGCGTAAATATATATATATTGATTGCAATTATTCCCGAATGAGTGAGCGTTCATGTGCAATGGATTAGCATTTCAATTGTTATAATTATCAACGGTGTAGTGTCTTTTTGTCTTTCGCGCCCTTCTCAATAAGAAGAAAAATAGTAAATTGGGCCAAGAAACACGAGCAACGAACATTAGACCGGTGGAAATCTGTCCTTTGGTCTGATGAGTCCAAATTTGAGTTTTGGTTCTGTGTCTTTGTGAGACTCAGATTATGTGAACGGATGATCTTTAAATGTGTGGTTCCCATCGTGAAGCATGGAGGAGTAGGTG
>NC_143025.1:81595000-81622500 GCF_057628025.1 Oncorhynchus mykiss | reverse complement strand
GTTACACGAGGAACGCACAATCCCTCCATCAGTGCTCATAGTGTCCACAATAGGCTGAGAGAGGCTCGACTGAGGGCTTGTAGGCCTGTTGTAAAGGCAGGTCCTCACCAGACATCACTGGCAATAACGTTGCCTATGGGCACAAACCCACCGTTGCTGGACCAGACAGGACTTGCAAAAAGTGTGCTTCACTGACGAGTCGCAGTTTTGTCTCACTAGGGGTGATGGTTGGATTTGCCTTTATTGTCGAAGGAATGAGCGTTACACCGAGGCCTTACTCTGGAACGAGATTGATTTGGAGGTGGAGGGTCCGTCATGGTCTGGGGCGGTGTATCATAGATTGCAGGCAATCTCAATGCTGTGCATTACAGGGAAGACATCCTTCTCGCTCATGTGGTACTCTTCCTGCAGGCTCATCCTGACATGACTCTCCAGCATGACAATAGCACCAGCCATACTGCTCGTTCTGTGCGTGATTTCCTGCAAGACAGGAATGTCAGTGTTCTGCCATGACCAGCAAAGAGCCCGGATCTCAATCCCATTGAGCACGTCTGGGACCTGTTGGATCAGAGGGTGAGGGCTAGGGCCATTACCCCCAGAAATGTCTGTGAACTTGCAGGTGCCTTGGTGGAAGAGTGGGTTAACATCTTGCAGCAAGAACTGGCAAATCTGGTGCAGTCCATGAGGAGATGCACTGTAGTGCTTAATGCAGCTGGTGGCCACAGCAGATACTGACTGTTACTTTTGATTTTGACCCCCCCTTTGTTCAGGAACACATTATTCAATTTCTGTTAGTCACATGTCTGTGGAAGTTGTTCAGTTCATGTCTCAGTTGTTGCATCTTGTTATGTTCATACAAATATTTACACATGTTAAGTTTGCTGAAAATAAACGCAGTTGACAGAGAGAGGACGTTTCTTTTTTGCTGAGTTTGTTTCCCAGAGTGGCGCAGCGGTCTAAGGCAGTGCACCTCAGTACTAGAGGCATCACTACAGACCCTGGTTCGATTCCAGGCTGTATATCAACCGGCTGTGATTGGGAGTTCCATAGGGTGGTGCACAATTGGCTCAGTGTCATCCGGGTTTGGCCGAGGTAGGCCGTCATTGTGAACAAGAATTTGTTATTACCTGTCTTGCCTAGTTAAATAATGGTTAAATAAAAATTATAAAAAAATATAAAAAATGACATTGCCAAAGCAAGGGAAATAGAAAATTAACCAAATGGACGGTGTAGTGTGCGCCTTACTGCATGCATTCAGGTGTGTTCCTGAGATTGGAGTTAAGGTGCAGGAGTTTCTGCTCACGATTGGTGAACAGGTAGGAGCTGAATTTATACATTCCGCATCCAGAATGAACGTAGCTGTGGTTGTGTTTCTGAAAAGAGTACATTTGATGAATAGGCTGATTGCTAGTGGAATATTTGTAAGGTATGTGTTGGTGCCGATTTCTCCTCTTTTGACTCCTTCAACTAGGGTGGTAGTTGCGAATTTGCATGGGTTTATTATGGATGATCAAATCTGGAAAGAGTTGAGTTAGTTTGGTAAATTTGCTAAAGGTTTTCGTGTACTGTCGCCAGGTTTTCAAGCAGATGCCAATAACCTCTCTAGGGGGTGTGGGACACTACCGTCCCACCTGGCCAACATCCAGTGAAATTGCAGAGCACCAAATTCAAAAACAGAAATACTCATTATAAAAAATCATTAAACATACAAGTGTTATGCACCGGTTTAAACATTAACTTCTTGTTAATCCAACCACGGTGTCATATATACTATGTTATATACTATGTTATTACAAAAAAGGTTTTAAATGATCTGGTAATGCCAATACGGAATACTATCAAATGCTTCTCAAAGATGCCCTCTGGATATAACTTGCAGTAACAGAAGAAATGGCTGAGAATGAAATGATGTGCCACAGAATTCTACAGCAGCATGCAGGGTGTGCCGCAGTATGACACAACTTTTAAAGGAGGAACCATTGTACCTGTGGCACTGATGTTTAGGCTGAGGCATGTATAGTTTGTTGTGTGCTCTAGGGCAACGGTGTCTAGATTTAATTTGTATTTGTATGATTTGGAACACCATCATTTTTGACTTACTGAGATTAACTCTCAGGGCCCAGGTCTGACAGAATCTGTACAGAAGATCTAGGTGCCCTCCTTGGTTGGGGACAGAAGCACCAGATCATTAGCAAACAGTAGATATTTAACTTCAGATTCTAGTGGGGTGAGGCCGGGTGCTGCAGACTGTTCTAGTGCCGTTGATATACATGTTGAAGACAGTGGGGCTTAAGCTGCATCCCTGTCTCACCCCACGGCCCTGTGGATAGAATTGTGTGTGTTTTTTGCTAATTTAATCACGTTATTTGCCAATTGTGTACATGGATTTTAAAATGTTGCATGTTTTTTCCCCAACACCCATTCCATCACTTTGTATAGCAGACCCTGAAGCCAAATTGAGTCACAAGCTTTTTTTAAATAAATAAAGCATGAGAAGACTTTTCCTTTGTTTTAGTTTGTTTGTCTGTCAATTAGGGTGTGCAGGGTGAATACATGGTCTGTTGTACGGTAATTTGGTAAAAAGTCAATTTGACATTTGCTCAGTACATTGTTTTCACTGAGGAAATGTACGAGTCTGCTGTTAATGATATTGCAGAAGATTCTCCCAAGTTTGCTGTCGACGCATATCCCACCACAGTTATTGAGGTCAAATTTGTCTCCACTTTTGTTGATTGGGGTGATCAGTTCTTGGGTACAAATATTGGGGAAGATGCCAGAGATTAGGATGCTGTCAAATAGTTTAAGTATAGCCAATTTGTTATCTGCATATTTTATAATTTCATTGAGTATACCATCAACAACACAGGCCTTTTTTGTTGGAATATTAAACTATTGTTTATTTGACATGGTATCTGGGTCTTACCTTCATACTTGATATTTTTGAGTTGGAGGTTTTGTATTTTGTCCTGTAGTTCATTCAATGTAATTGGAGAATCCAGTGAGCTCTGGTAGTCTTTAATAGCTGATTCTAAGATTTGTATTTGATCATGTATATGTTTTTGCTGTTTGTTCTTTGTTATAGGGCCAAACGGATTGGAGAAGTGGTTTATCCATACATCTCTTTACCAGAAGTGGCTAATTAGAGTCTATCGATAGTTCAATGATATTGAGCTTGTTTCTGACTTGCTGTTCCTTATTTTTCTGTAGTGTATTGTTGTATTGTTTTAGTGATTTTACCATAGTGAAGGTGTTGACTCAGGTTTTCTGGGTCTCTAAGTTTTTGGTTGGAAAGGTTTCTCCATTTCTTTCTGAGGTTTTTGCATTCTTCATCAAACTATTTGTCATTGTTGTTAATTTTCTTCGGTTTTCTGCTTGATATGTTATGATTTGTTAAGGAAGCTGAGAGGTCAAATATACTGTTTAGGTTTTCTACTGCTAAGTTTACACCTTCAATGTTCTCTCTCTCTCTCTTTATATTCTGCTCCATCTAGCCATAGTCACAGTGAACTCATTTAACAGGCATCACATCTCTGACCACTGACAAGTGACTCCCCCTTCATGCCTTAGTGCCTCTTCCACTCTAAAATAAACACTGAAGCATCAGCCATTATTCATGTTGCTGTTGCAACATCCATTTCATTCCCTTCCATATCATGCATCACGGATTTAGTCTGGATATGTTGGGGTTTAGCACACGTCCAAGATAAACTTTGTGAAGATTGTGCAAGCCTAGACGTTTGGTTGTCCACTTGCCCCGAGGCTTCTAATGGAAATGCCTGAACATGCTCATCCAAGCTTTGCTACCTGCCCTCCTCTGGTTTCAATCTGTCGGTTGCGTTCAGATTGCATTAGCAGGCTCAGTTGACGACCTGGCCGTGACACTGCTGCCTGCTAGGCGGATCTCTTAACCCTGTGGGGGGTGGAGTGTGCGTATGTGTGCACGTGTGTGTGTGTGTGTGTGTGTGTGTGTGTGTGTGTGTGTGTGTGTGTGTGTGTGTGTGTGTGTGTGTGTGTGTGTGTGTGTGTGTATTGCTCTGTCAGTAGCCTAATGGAGGCCTGGGTAGCTAGGTGATTACCACTCTGCCTTTTCCTAGCCAGAGAGAGAAAACATTGACCCCCTCACCCTGCCTACCACCCTCCCAGCAGACAGAAACAGCAGCCCATCCATTTTAAAATATTCACATGACACACAGACCTGGCCTTGAGCAAAGTAAGGCTAAGCTATCATATCACACCACACACCTCCTTTTTGACTAGCATGGAAAATGGACAGTCATCCAGCTAAACAGCTGAAACAAAGCTTGTGTTTTGATGTGCCACCTCTCCTCAGGTTTAAAACACCCTGCGTTGTTACCTTTGGCATTTTTTCAAGCATGAATTAAATGAACTAAATTATTTTTCCATCCCTGGTTTCTTGGGTTATTCCTTTTCATGGTCAGAGTACCCCTTGAACTCATTCAAAATCAGGTCCACACAACTTTTTGACCGGACAAGTTCATATTTTGTCATTATGAGAAACAGAGCTGTTCTAATGAGTCGGATGTGTTTTTCTTCTAAAGCAGAAAAGAGTTGTGTAACTCCGTATTTCAATCATCCACATCAAATGAGGCGCCATGTCAACAGAGGTTTACGCATATATTTTCCTAGTTATTTCCATCCAACAGCAATAAGGAGGGCAGGAGCAGCTATGAGAAGACGAGGTCTTACTTTGATCAGGAACTGGGAGAGGCAACCAGGACCACCAGTATGTTGTTTTCCTACTTGTGTGTGTGTGTGCTTGTGTGTGTTTGTAGCTATGAGTGTGTGCGTTTGTCCCCTTCCACGTGCGTGTGTTTGTATGTGTGTGTGTGTGTGTGTGTGTGTGTGTGTGTGTGTGTGTGTGTGTGTGTGTGTGTGTGTGTGCTTGTGTGTGTTTGTAGCTATGAGTGTGTGCGTTTGTCCCCTTCCACGTGTGTGTGTTTGTATGTGTGTGTGTGAGTGTGTGTGTGTGTGTGTGTGTGTGTGTGTGTGTATGTGTCTGCTAGGGCATATGAAGGATATTAGTCTGTGTTGTTTCTCTCTTAGTCTGACACTGCAGTCCCAGTGAAACATGACTCAGGATGAATGGGTCTTTTAGACCAGTGTCTGTCTTCCCACACATTGTTCTGGGATTTTTTATTAGTCTGTCACTTAATAAAACACACGCGCACAATCTAATGCTCTCGGAAACACACAAGAGCAGGCACACAGACACACACACACACACACACACACACACAGACACACACACACACACACACACACACACACACACACACACACACACACACACACACACACACACACACACTGTGCTATCAGATAACTCATGCTGACCCAGCTCTGCCTCTCTCCCCTCACCGATCCTTTTTTGGTGGTTTCTATTTCCACTCATGTTATCCCTGATAGAAGAGGAAAAACTCTGAATACAGATAAATAAGACATTTACTGACTGTAGTTATCTGTATTCCAAAAGTATGCCTATAGATTACCATCCCAAACTGGCTAGTTGGACTCATTGAAACAGAATGTAAAAACAGCAAACAGCATTTTTTGGTTGAAAAAGCAATGAACCATTTAGTTTCAATCCAAAACGCTACACAATGAGCTTCAAAAGAATTGGGATAGTGACATTTGTTGTTGTTGTTTTGGCTCTGTACTCCAGCCCTTTGTGTTTGAAATTGTACAATGACTATGAGGTTAAAGTGCAGACTATCAGCTTTAATTTTAGGTGTTGTCATCCATATCAGGTGAACCGTTTAGAAATTACAGCACTTTTTGGACATAGTCCCCTCCATTTTAGGGGGAAAAAATATTGGAACTAATTCACTTATATGTATATTCAAGTAGTTAAAAGTTTAGCATTTGGTTCCATATTCGTAGCACTCAATGATTACAGAAATCTTATGACTCTACAAACTTGTTGGATAGATTTGGTGTTTGTTTTGGTTCTGTTTCAGATTATTTTGTGCCCAATAGAAATTAATGGTAAATAATGTATTGTGTCATTTTGGAGTCACTGTTATTGTAAATAGGAATATAATATGTTTATAAACACTTCTACATGCTACAATGATTACAGATTTATTTAACTAGGCAAGTCAGTCAAGAACTAATTCTTACTAAGAATGACGGTCTACACCGGCCAGTGTCTTAGACCCCTGCGCCACTCGGGAGCCCAAATAATGAATGAGTGACAAAGTTAAAGACTCACAATATCATATTCCCCCCAAAAATGCTCAGCTTCCCTCTTATTGTAAAGGTGAGAGGTTAGCACGTCTTGGTGTTCTGATATTTGTGCGTTTGTAACTTTCTCACTCATCACTATTAACGATTCATTCAAGACTATCCATAGTCATTGTAGCATCCACATTAATGTACTTCTTAGGGATTGGCATCCCGTCAACGGGACAGTTGTAAATCATGCAGTGCCTTGTGTCACGATCGCAGATTTTAGAGAAAGTGTCTTATATTGGCTGAAAGCTTAAATTCTTGGTAAAATAACTGCACTGTCCAATATAAAGTAGCTATTACAGTGAAAAAATGCCATGCGATTGTTTGAGGAGAGCTCCTAACAACTAAACACTTTTTTCACCCCTGAAGGTGAAATGTGTACTTACATTCTGAAATCTTGCTCTGATTTAACATCCAAAGGGTCCCAGAGATAACATGAAGTGTTGTTTTGTTAGATAAAATCCCTTTTCATATCCTAAAAAGGTCCATGTGGTATACACAATTGGTTCAATTTGCAAAGAAAGGAATCTAACCCTAAACGTTGTTTCAACCAGTCAAATCACGTTCATATGTATTCCTCAGAGATCCTAGAACGTATCCAGACTTTACTATATCATTAGGGGTGTAGTACATCCTATAGGACACCAGATTTGGTCAGAGAGCGAACGCCGGATTACTGCCGTAAACCCTGGACCATTACTCCTGATCATCACAGCTAGCTAGCTGCCACCGAGTGACCCAGCCCCGAAGCTAGCCCTGAGCCAGGCCCACCTCCAGGCCTACTCTGTGATCACCCGGCTACTCAGCCGATGCCTTCTGGACTCTACCCCAACACGACTAGAGTCCACCACTCTGCCGGATCCTTGCCGTATGCTCTGGACATGTGCATCGGATCATCACTGCTACCGAGTGGCTATAGTGGCTAACGTCCCTGCCCCAAAGCTAGCACCAGTTAGCCGCGAGCCAGGCGCATTTCCCGGCTAGCAAAATAAAATACTACAACTACAATTACCTCTTTCGCCAGCTGGTCTGGACCTTTTGTCGACATGGCTCCCCGCCGTACCACCACGACTGGTCCTTCGACTTAACTCCATCCGCTATGCCCTCAACCGGCCTTCACCGGACGTCGGAGCAGACACTTCTACTTACCCCGGTTTGCTAACTTTAAAAGCTGTGTCTCCCACTTGCTAGCATAGTAACAACTACCCCATGGCTTCCCTGTTCCATCTATTGCTGTTCACTGGCCCCTATGATCACTTGGCTACATAGCTGATACTTGCTGGACTGTTCATTAATCACGGTACTCTATTTTGTTTATATTTTGTTTATTTTTTGTCAGCCCCAACTCAGGCCCTGTGTGTAGTTAATTGACCCTCTCTGCCCATTCATCGCCATTTTCCTGTTGTTGTTGTCTTAGCTGATTAGCTGTTGTTGTCTTACCTGTTGTTGCCTTAGCTAGCTCTCCCAATCAACACCTGTGATTGCTTTATGCCTCGCTTTATGTCTCTCTCAAATGTCAATATACCTTGAACACTGTTGTTTAGGATCGTTATTATTGTCTTAGTTTACTGCTGAGCCCCTAGTCCCACTCAGATACCTCCTTTGTCCCACCTCCCACACATGTGATGACCTCACCCAGCATAACTAGCCCATCCAGAGATGCAACCTCGCTTTTCATCACTCGGTGCCTGGGATTACCTGAACCTGTAGCTGCACCCCACCATACCCCTGTCTGTACATTATGCCCTGAATCTATTCTACCACGGCCAGAAATCTGCTCCTTTTGTTCTCTGTCCACAACGCACTAGACGACCAGTTTTGATAGCCTTTAACCGTACCCTCATCCTACTAGTCTGTTCCTTGGGTGATGTGGAGGTTAACCCAGGCCCTGCCTGTCCCCAGACACTCTCATTTGTTGACTTCTGTAACCGAGGGGATATCAAGAACCAATACACGCAGTCAGTCAAGAAAGCAAAGGCTAGCTTTTTCAAACAGAATTTTGCATCCTGTAGCTCTAACTCCAAAAAGTTTTGGGACACTGTAAAGTCCATGGAGAATAAGAACACCTCCTCCCAGCTGCTCACTGCACTGAGGATAGCTAACACTGTCACCACCGGTAAATCCACGATAATCGAGAATTTCAATAAACATTTCTCTACAGCGGGCCATGCATTCCTCATGGCTACCCCAACCCCGGCTAACAGCTCTGCACCTCCCGTAGCTGCTTGCCCAAGCCTCCCAGCTTGTCCTTCACCCAAATCCAGATAACAGATGTTCTGAAAAAGCTGCAAAACCTGGACCCGTACAATTCAGCTGGGCTAGACAATCTGGACCATCTCTTTCTAACATTATCCCCCGCCATTGTTGCAACCCCTTTTACCAGTCTGTTCAACCTCTCTTTCGTATCGTCTGAGATCCCTAAAGATTGGAAAGCTACCGCGGTCATCCCCCTCTTCAAATGGGGTGACACTCTAGACCCAAACTGTTATAGACTTATATGCATCTTGCCCTGCCTTTCTAAAGTCTTCAAAAACCAAGTTAATTTTGGGATAGGGGGCAGCATTTTCACTTTTGGATGAATAGCATGCCCAGAGTGAACTGCCTCCTACTCTGTCCCAGATGCTAATATATGCATATTATTATTAGTATTGTATAGAAAACACTATGAAGTTTCTGAAACTGTTTGAATGATGTCTGTGAGTATAACAGAACTCATATGGCATGCGAAAACCTGAGAAAAATACAACCAGGAAGTGGGAAATCTGAGGTTTGTAGTTTTTCAAAGCTTGGCCTACGGAATACACATTGAGAAATGGATAAAGATGCACTTCCTACGGCTCCCACTAGATGTCAACCGTCTTTAGAAACTTGAATGAGGATTCTACTATAAAGGAGGGGCTCATGAGACCTCTTTGAGTCAGTGGTCTGGAAGAGAGCCTATGTTTTGTTCAGTAAAGTTCATATTCATATACAAAAATCTGAGTTTACATTGGCATGTTATGTTCAGTAGTTCCAAAACATCCGGTTATTTTGCAGAGAGCCACATCAATTTACAGAAATACTCATAATAAACGATACAAGTGTTATTCATAGAATTAAAGATATATTTCTCCTTAATGCAACCGCTGTGTCAGATTTCAAAAAAACTTTATGTAAAAAGCAAACCATGCAATAGGCTGAGTACGGCGCTCAGACGACAAATCAAGCCAAATCGGTATCCGCCATGTTGGAGTCAAAAGAAGTCAGAAATAACATTATAAATATTCACTAACCTTTGATAATCTTCATCAGAATGGACTCCCAGGAATCCCAGTTCCACAATAAATGTTTGTTTTGTTCGATAATGTTCATAATTTATGTCCAAATAGCTACTTTTGTTAGCGCGTTTTGTAAACAAATCCAAAGTCACGGAGCATGTTCACTAGGAGTAGACGAAATGTCAAAAATTTCCGTTACAGTTCATAAAAACATGTCAAACGATGTATAGAATCAATCTTTGGGATGTTTTTAACATAAATCTTCAATAATGTTCCAACCGGAGAATTCCTTTGTCTGTAGAAAAGGAATGGAACGCAGGTCGCTCTCACGTGAACGCGCGAGACTGAGCTCGTGGCTGCTGGCAGACCTCTGACTCATTCCCCTCTCATTCGGCCCCACTTCACTGTAGAAGCATCAAACACGTTTCTAAAGACTGTTGACATCTAGTGGAAGCCTTAGGAAGTGCAACATGACCCCATAGACACTGTGTATTCGATAGGGCAAGAGTAGAAAAACTACAAACCTTAAATTTCCCACTTCCTGGTTGGATTTTTTTCTCAGGTTATATGCATATTATAGCTTTTATGGCAGAGTAGCAGGCAGTTTAATTTTGGCATGCTTTTCATCCAAAATTTCCAATGCTGCCCCCTACCCTAGAGAAGTTTACTAACCTCCAAACGAGCTTCAATGCCATACAACACTCATTCCGTGGCCTCCAACTGCTCTTAAACGCCAGTAAAACCAAATGCATGCTTTTCAACCTTTCGCTGTCTGCACCCGCCCACCCGACCAGCATCACCACTCTGGACGGTTCTGACTTAGAATTTGTAGACAACTACAAATACCTAGGTGTCTGGCTAGACTGTAAACTCTCCTTCCAGACTCATATTAAACATCTCCAATCTAAAATTAAATCTAGAATCAGCTTCCTATTTCGCAACAAAGCCTCCTTAATTTGTGCTGCCAAACATACCCTCGTAAAACTGATTATCCTAAATGACATCGCCTCGACTTTGGCGATGTCATTTACAAAATAGCTTTCAATGCTCTACTCAGCAAACTGGATGCAGTCTATAACAGTGCCATCCGTTTTGTCACCAAAGCCCCTTATACCACCCACCACTGTGACCTGTATGATCTAGTCGGCTGGCCCTCGCTACATATTCGTCGCCAGACCCACTGGCTCCAGGTCATCTATAAGTCTATGCTAGGTAAAGCTCCACCTTATCTCAGCTCACTGGTCACAATAACAACACCCACCCGTAGCACGCGCTCCAGCAGGTATATCTCACTGGTCATCCCCAAAGCCAACACCTCTTTGGCCGCCTTTCCTTCTAGTTCTCTGCTGCCAATGACTGTAATGAACTGCAAAAATCACTGAAGCTGGAGACTTATATTACCATCACTAACTTTAAACATCAGCTATCTGAGCAGCTAACCGATCACTGCAGCTGTACATAGTCCATCTGTAAATAGCCCACCCAATCTACCTTCATCCGCATATTGTTTTTATTTGCTTTTCTGCTCTTTTGCACACCAGTATTTCTACTTGCACATCATCATCTGCTCATCTATCACTCCAGTGTTATTTGCTAAACTGTAATTACTTCGCTACCATGGCCTATTTATTGCTTTACCACCTCATGCCATTTGCACACACTGTATATAGACTTTCTTTTTTTCTATTGTTTTATTGACTGTACGCTTGTTTATTCCATGTGTAACTCTGTGTTGTTATTTTTTGTGTCGCACTATCTTGGCCAGGTCGCAGTTGTAAATGAGAACTTGTTCTCAACTAGCTTACCTGGTTAAATAATTTTTTTTTATTTTTTTAAATGGTACCAAGAATATGTATATCCTTGCTTCAGGCCCTGAGCTACAGGCAGTTAGATTTGGGTATGTCATTTTAAGCGACATTTTAAAAAAGCGGGCTATCCCTATGTAGATGTGTTTAGAAACATATTATATTCTTATTTACAATAAAAGTGACTCCAGAATATGTTGCTTACCATTTACCATTACCATTTCTATTGGGCACAAAATAATCTAAAACACAACCAAAACAAACATCAAATGCATCCAACACACACTTGATGTTGTTATTGCGTGCAAGGAATATGGGACCAAATACTAAACTTTTGACTGTTTTAATACACATACTGTATAATGAATTTGTCCCTTTTGTCACTTTCTGCATATCCGTTTTCAGAAATATTGGAAATATTTTTTTTTTATTGTTAAAATATATTATGAAAGAGATTATGTTTTTTCACTGTTATTTAATAACAGACATGTATTTGTTTAAAATCCATCACTTGATGCTTTCATTTTATAATAAACATGTTTTTGCAAAAATGATATCTGCATCACTCTCAGAGAAATAAGTAGTACTGCTAGGTTTTACACAGTAAAATGTTACAAATAACTACAAATGATACATTTGTGACCTGCTACAAAGTTTCTCCCTGCAGGCAGTCACTGAGTCCGAGGTGCTAATGGAGCTCCTTAAACGTGACCCCCAAAAACATCTGGGTCAGATGGTTTAGACCCTTTCTTCTTTAAGGCTGCTGCCCCTATCATCGCCAAGCCTACAGTATCTCCTTTTTAACTTGTCTCTCCTTTCTGGGGAGGTTCCCATTGCTTGGAAGTCAGCCATGGTTCGTCCTTTATTTAAAGGGGTAGATCAAGCTGATCCTAACTGTTATAGGCCTATTGTATTTTGCCCTGTTTATCAAAAGTGTTGGAAAAACTTAATCAATAATCAACTGACTGGCTTTCTTGATGTCTATAGAATTCTCTCTGATATGCAATATGGTTTCCGCTCAGATTATGGATGTGTCACTGCAACCTTAATAAAGGTCCTCAATGATGTGACCATTGCCCTTGATTCTAAGCAATGTTGTGCTACTATTTTTATTGACTTGGCCAAAGCTTTTGATATGGTAGACCATTTCCAATCTTGTGGGCCAGCTAAGGAGTATTGGTGTCTCTGAGGGGTATTTGGCTTGGTTTGCTAACTACCTCTCTCAAAGAGTGCAGTGTATAAAGTCAGAAAATGTGCTGTTTCAGCCACTGCCTGTCACCAAGGCAGTACCCCAAGGCTCAATCCTAGACCCCACACTCTTCTCAATTTACTTCAACAACATAGCTCAGACAGTGGGAAGCTCTCTCATCCATTTATATGCAGATGATACAGTCTTATACTTAGCTGGCCCCATTTGTACTAAATGCTTTACAACAAAGCTTTCTTAGTGTTCAACCAGCTTTCTCTACCATTAACCTTGTTCTGAACACCTCCAAAACAAATCTCATGGGGTTTGTTAAGACGATTTTCCTTCTTCCCACAGGTGTGATTACTACCTCTGAAGGTTTAGAGCTTGAGGTAGTCACCTCATACAATTACTTGAGAGTATGGCTAGACGGTGCACTGTCCTTCTCTCGGCACATATCAAAGCTGCAGGCTAAAGGTAAATCTAGACTTGGTTTCCTCTATCGTAAATGCTCCTCTTTCACCTCAGCTGCCAAACTAACCCTGATTCAGATGACCACCCTACCCATGCTAGATTAAGGAGACATAATTTATAGATCGGCAGGTAAGGGTGCTCTCAAATGGCTAGACGTTCTTTACCATTCGGCCATCAGATTTGCCACCAATGCTCCTTTTGGGACACATTACTGCACTCTATACTCCTCTGTAAACTGGTCATCTCTGTATGCCATCGCAAGACCCACTGGTTGATGCCTATTTATAAAACCCTCTTAGGCCCCACTCCCCCCTATCTGAGATATCTACTGCAGCCCTCATCCTCCACATACAACACCCGTTCTGCCAGTCACATTCTGTTAAAGGTCCCTAAAGCACACACATCCCTGGGACGCTCCTCTTTTCAGTTCGCTGCAGCTAGCGACTGGAACGAGCTGCAACAAACACTCAAACTGGACAGTTTTATCTCAGTCTCTTCATTCAAAGACTCAATCATGGACACTCTTACTGACAGTTGTGGCTGCTTTGTGTGATGTATTGTTGTGTCTACCTTCTTGCCCTTTGTGCTGTTGTCTGTGCCCAATAATGTTTGTACCATGTTTTGTGCTGCTACCATGTTGTGTTCCTATCATCTTGTTATCATGTTGTGTTGTGTTGCTACAACGGTGTGTTGTCATGTGTTGCTGCCTTGCTGTGTTGTCTTAGGTTTCTCTTTATGTAGTGCTGTATTGTCTCTCTTGTTGTGATGTGTGTTGTGTCCTATATATATAGGGGCGGCAGGGTAGCCTAGTGGTTAGAGCGTTGGACTCATATCCCCGAGCTGACAAGGTACAAATCTGTCATTCTGCCCCTGAACAGGCAGTTAACCCACTGTTCCTAGGCCATCATTGAAAATAAGAATTTGTTCTTAACTGACTTGCCAAGTTAAATAAAGATAAAATATATATTTTTCATATTTTTTTTAAAATCCCAGCTCTGTCCCTACAGGGGCCTTTTATTCTTAACTGACTTGCCTAGTTAAATTATGGTTAGATAAATTAATAAAATAAAAAATATACAGTACCGCTCAAAAGTACCATTTAATGAAGCTGCCAGTTGAGGACTTGTGAGGCGTATGTTTCTCAACCTAGACACTAATGTACCTGTCCTCTAGCTCAGTTGTGCACCAGAGCCTCCCACTCCTCTTTCTATTCTGGTTAGAGACAGTTTGCGCTGTTCTGTGAAGGGAGTAGTACACAGCGTTGAACGAAATCTTCAGTTTTTGGCAATTTCTCCCATGGAATAGCTCTTATTTCTCAGATCAAGAATAGACTGACGAGTTTCAGAAGAAAGTTATTTGTTTCTAGCCTGATGAGCCTGTAATGGAACCCACAAATGCTGATGCTCCAGATTCTCAACTAGTCTAAAGGAGGACAGTTTTATTGCTTCTTTAATCAGAACAACAGTTTTCAGCTGTGCTAACTTAATTGCAAAAGGGTTTTTCTATTGATCAATTAGCCTTTTAAAATTATAAACTTGTATTAGCTAACACAATGTGCCATTGGAACACAGGAGTGATGGTTTCTAATATATAATATATATATATATATATATATATATATTTAAAGAATATTTCAATACAGTGATATGAGATCTGAGAGAGAATAGAGACGAGAGAGAAAACAAATGAGTGACAGAGAGAGGCTGAGAGACCGCAGAGAGAGAGACAGAGAGACAGAGAGAAGCTGATAGACCACAGGGGGAGGGTGTGAGAAAGAGAATGAGAGAGGCTGAGAGTCCACAGAGAGAGGGGGAGAGAGACAGCGAGATGTTGAGAGACCACAGAGAGAGGGTGTGAGAAAGAGAATGAGAGAGGCTGAGAGAGGGGAGAGAGAGACAGAGAGAGAGGGGGAGAGAGACAGAGAGAGAGGGAGAGACCACAGAGAGAGGGGGAGAGAGAGGAAGAGAGAGGCTGAGAGACCACAGAGAGAGGGGGAGAGAGAGAGACAGAGAGAGGCTGAGAGTCCACAGACAGCAGGGGAAAGAGAGAGACAGAGAGAGGCTAAGAGACCAAAGAGAGAGGGGGAGAACGAGAGACAGAGAGGGTGAGAGCCAACAGAGAGAGGGTGTGACAAAGAGGAAGAGAGAGGGTATGAGAGGGAGAGAGAGAGAGGCTGAGATGCCACAGAGAGAAGGAGACAGGAAGAGAGAAAGAGAGAGGCTGAGAGGCCACAGAGAGAGGGGAGAGAGAGAGAGAGAGAGAGAGACAGAGGCTGAGAGTCCACAGAGAGAGACAGAGAGAGGGTGATAGACCACAGGGAGCGCAGGAGAGAGAGAGACAGAGTCTGAGAGAGAGACAGAGAGAGGCTGAGAGTCCACAGAGAGAGACACAGAGAGAGAGTGAGAGAGGGTGTGAGAGAGAGACAGACAGACAGAGGCTGAGCGACCATAGAGAGAGGGAGAGAGAGAGAGTCAGTGAGAGGCTGAGAAACCACAGGGAGAGGGGGGAGAGAGAGACAAAGAGAGGCTAAGAGACCATAGAGAGAGGGAGAGAGAGAGCAAACATAAACAGACCCCACAGAGCCCCAGGACAGCAACACAATTAGACCCAACCAAATCATAAGAAAACAAAAAGATAATTACTTGACACATTTGAAAAGGGGAAATGGGGATACCTAGTCAGTTGTACAGCTGAATACCTTCAACTGAAATTTGTCTTCCGCATTTAAACCCAACCCCTCTGAATCAGAAGTGCGAGGGGCTCTCTTTACATCCATGTGTTCGGCTCCTGGGGAACAGTATACTAACTGCCTTGCTCAGGGGCAGAACGACAGATTTTTACCTTGTCAGCTTGAAGATTCTCTAACCACTAGAATTTACAAAAAAAATACAGCAAACTAGAATGCTATTTGGCACTAAACAAAGAGTACACAGTGGCAAAATACCTGACCACTGTGTCTGACCCACAATTAAGGAAAGCTTTGACTATGTACATATCAGTGAGCATAGCCTTGCTATTGAGAAAGGCCGCCGTAGGCAGACCTGGGTCTCAAGAGAAGACAGGCCTTGTGCACACTGCCCACAAAATGAGTTGGAAACTGAGCTGCACTTCCTAACCTCCTGTCCAATGTATGACCATATTAGAGACACATATTTCCCTTAGATTACAGGCCGACAAAAAAATCCAAATCAAATCCAATTCGACTAAACTCCCATATCTATTGTGTGAAATACCATAGTGTGCAACACAGCAGCAATATGTGTGACCTTTTGCCTCAAGAAAAGGGCAACCGGTGAAGAACAAACACCATTGTAAATACAACCCATATTTATATTTATTTCTTTTCCCGTTTGTACTTTAACTATTTGCACATCATTATAACACTGTACATAGCCATAATATGACTTTTGACATTTCTCTTTACTGTCCATTTTTTTATTGTTTATTTCACTTTTGTTTATTATCTATTTCACTTGCTTTGGCAATGTAAACATGTTTCCCATGCCAATAAACCCCTTTGCATTGAAATGGAATTGAATTGAGAGAGACACTGTGTGGGAAGCATTGGTCTGCTGGCTGCTCGGAACGTTCCAAAACAAACATCAATGG
The DNA here is from genome assembly GCF_057628025.1 of Oncorhynchus mykiss. Classification (NCBI taxonomy): domain Eukaryota; kingdom Metazoa; phylum Chordata; class Actinopteri; order Salmoniformes; family Salmonidae; genus Oncorhynchus; species Oncorhynchus mykiss. The sequence goes on along the minus strand of NC_143025.1, from coordinate 81,605,917 downwards.
CCTTGCTACTCACAGCCCATAAAATGACTCTCAGAATTCAGTCTGTCACAGACTACTCTGCTCTCTGGGTCCATGTTCCAGCCAAGAGAGGATGCATGCAGTGCAGTCATCACTGGCAGGCTAAAATGTTTGACAGTGTTTCAACCGGAGGTGTGTTAGATTCAGTATCATTTTTTGTTGTGTTTTTGTGTTATCATCTTAATGTTTTATAGTAAATAAAACAAATTCCATGACAGAAAGCAATGACAGACATCTTAATGACCAAAATTCATATTTTTCTATCTGGGATTGGGCTCAATTCTGAAATAAATGATGGGACTGATGGCTGGTGAAAATACCATCCTTACTATAATCAAATTTGTATATTTATGTATATGTGTCGCTCTTGGTGCTGGTGAGTCTCTTATCCACTTCTACGCAGACGACACCATTCTGTATACATCTGGCCCTTCTTTGGACTCTGTGTTAACAACCCTCCAGACGAGCTTCAATGCCGTACAACTAACTGCGACCTGTACGCTCTCGTTGGCTGGCCCTCGCTTCATACTCGTCGCCAAACCCACTGGCTCCAGGTCACCTACAATACCCTGCTAGGTAAAATCCCCCCTTATCTCAGCTCGCTGGTCACCATAGCAGCACCCACCTGTAGCATGCGTTCCAGCAGCTATATCTCTCTGGTCACCCCCAAAACCAATTCTTACTTTGGCCGCCTCGCCTTCCAGTTCTCTGCTGCCAATGACTGGAAAGAACTGCAAAAATCTCTCAAACTGGAAACACTTATCCCCCTCACTAGCTTTAAGCACCAGCTGTCAGAGCAGCTCACAGATTACTGCACCTGTACATAGCCCATCTATAATTTAGCACAAACAACTACCTCTCTCCCTACTGTATTTATTTATTTATTTTTCTCCTTTGCACCCCATTATTTCTATCTCTACTTTGCACATTCTTCCACTGCAATCTACCATTCCAGTGTTTATTTATTTATGATTTACTTGCTATATTGTATTTACTTCGCCACCATGGCCTTTTTTGCCTTTACCTCCCTTATCTCACCTCATTTGCTCACATTGTATATAGACTTATTTTTCTACTGTATTATTGACTGTATGTTTGTTTTACTCCATGTGTAACTCTGTGTTGTTGTATGTGTCGAACTGCTTTGCTTTATCTTGGCCAGGTCGCAATTGTAAATGAGAACTTGTTATCAGTATAAAAGACACCTTCCCACAACCTCAAACAGTCACACTCCAAACTCCACTATGGCCAAGACCAAAGAGCTGTCAAAGGACACCAGAAACACAATTGTAGACCTGCACCAGGCTGGGAAGACTGAATCTGCAATAGGTAAGCAGCTTGGTTTGAAGAAATCAACTGTGGTAGCAATTATTAGGAAATGGAAGGCATACAAGACCACTGATGATCTCCCTCGATCTGGGGCTCCACGCAAGATCTCACCCCGTGGGGTCAAAATGATCACAAGAACGGTGAGCAAAAATCCCAGAACCACACGGGGGGACCTAGTGAATGACCTACAGAGAGCTGGGACCAAAGTAACAAAGCCTACCATCAGTAACACACTACGCTGCCAAGGACTCAAATCCTGCAGTGCCAGACGTGTCCCCCTGCTTAAGCCAGTACATGTCCAGGTGCGTCTGAGGTCCTGGAGTGGCCTAGCCAGTCTCCAGATCTCAACCCCATAGAAAATCTTTGGAGGGAGTTGAAAGTCCATGTTGCCCAGCAACAGCCCCAAAACATCACTGCTCTAGAGGAGATCTGCATGGAGGAATGGGCCAAAATACTAGCAACAGTGTGCGAAAATCTTGTGAAGACTTACAGAAAACTTTTGACATCTGTCATTGCCAACAAAGGGTATATAACAAAGTATTGAGATAAACTTTTGTTATTGACCAAATACTTATTTTCCACCATAATTTGCAAATAAATTCATTAAAAATCCTACAATGTGATTTTCTAGATTTTTTTTCTAATTTTGTCTGTCATAGTTGAAGTGTACCTATGATGAAAATTCTCTCTCATCTTTTAAAGTCGGAGAACTTGCACAATTGGTGGCTGACTAACTACTTTTTTGCCCCACTGTATATACAAAGTATGTGGACAACTGTTCAAATGGCTGGATTCAGCTATTTCAGCCACACCTGTTGATGTATACAATCGAGCACACAGCCATGCAAGGGAAACATTGGCAGTAGAATGGCCTTAATGAAGAGCTCAGTGACTTTCAACGTGGCACCGTCACCTTTCCAATAAGTCAGTTAGTCAAATTTCTGCCCTGCTATTTTATTTATTTATTTTTATTTTACCTTTATTTAACCAGGTAGGCAAGTTGAGAACAAGTTCTCATTTACAATTGCGACCTGGCCAAGATAAAGCAAAGCAGTTCGACAGATACAACAACACAGAGTTACACATGGAGTAAAACAAACATACAGTCAATAATAAAGTATAAACAAGTCTATATACAATGTGAGCAAATGAGGTGAGAAGGGAGGTAAAGGCAGAAAAAGGCCTTGGTGGCAAGGTAAATACAATATAGCAAGTAAAACACTGGAATGGTAGTTTTGCAATGGAAGAATGTGCAAAGTAGAAATAAAAATAATGGGGTGCAAAGGAGCAAAATAAATAAATTAATTTTTTATTTTTTATTTTTTTTTTATTTTACCTTTATTTAACCAGGTAGGCAAGTTGAGAACAAGTTCTCATTTACAATTGCGACCTGAATTAAATACAGTTGGGAAAGAGGTAGTTGATAGGGCTAAATTATATGTGGGCTATGTACAGGTGCAGTAATCTGTGAGCTGCTCTGACAGTTGGTGCTTAAAGCTAGTGAGGGAGATAAGTGTTTCCAGTTTCAGAGATTTTTGTAGTTCGTTCCAGTCATTGGCAGCAGAGAACTGGAAAGAGAGGCGGCCAAAGAAAGAATTGGTTTTGGGGGTGACTAGAGAGATATACCTGCTGGAGCGTGTGCTACAAGTGGGAGATGCTATGGTGACCAGCGAGCTGAGATAAGGGGGGACTTTACCTAGCAGGGTCTTGTAGATGACATGGAGCCAGTGGGTTTGGCGACGAGTATGAAGCGAGGGCCAGCCAACGAGAGCGTACAGGTCGCAATGGTGGGTAGTGTATGGGGCTTTGGTGACAAAACGGATTGCACTGTGATAGACTGCATCCAGTTTGTTGAGTAGGGTATTGGAGGCTATTTTGTAAATTACATCGCCAAAGTCGAGGATTGGTAGGATGGTCAGTTTTACAAGGGTATGTTTGGCAGCATGAGTGAAGGATGCTTTGTTGCGAAATAGGAAGCCAATTCTAGATTTAACTTTGGATTGGAGATGTTTGATATGGGTCTGGAAGGAGAGTTTACAGTCTAACCAGACACCTAAGTATTTGTAGTTGTCCACGTATTCTAAGTCAGAGCCGTCCAGAGTAGTGATGTTGGACAGGCGGGTAGGTGCAGGTAGTGATCGGTTGAAGAGCATGCATTTAGTTTTACTTGTATTTAAGAGCAGTTGGAGGCCACGGAAGGAGAGTTGTATGGCATTGAAGCTTGCCTGGAGGGTTGTTAACACAGTGTCCAAAGAAGGGCCGGAAGTATACAGAATGGTGTCGTCTGCGTAGAGGTGGATCAGAGACTCACCAGCAGCAAGAGCGACCTCATTGATGTATACAGAGAAGAGAGTCGGTCCAAGAATTGAACCCTGTGGCACCCCCATAGAGACTGCCAGAGGTCCGGACAACAGACCCTCAGATTTGACACACTGAACTCTATCAGAGAAGTAGTTGGTGAACCAGGCGAGGCAATCATTTGAGAAACCAAGGCTGTTGAGTCTGCCGATGAGGATGTGGTGATTGACAGAGTCGAAAGCCTTGGCCAGATCAATGAATACGGCTGCACAGTAATGTTTCTTATCGATGGCGGTTAAGATATCGTTTAGGACCTTGAGCGTGGCTGAGGTGCACCCATGACCAGCTCTGAAACCAGATTGCATAGCAGAGAAGGTATGGTGAGATTCAAAATGGTCGGTAATCTGTTTGTTGACTTGGCTTTCGAAGACCTTAGAAAGGCATGGTAGGATAGATATAGGTCTGTAGCAGTTTGGGTCAAGAGTGTCCCCCCCTTTGAAGAGGGGGATGACCGCAGCTGCTTTCCAATCTTTGGGAATCTCAGACGACACGAAAGAGAGGTTGAACAGGCTAGTAATAGGGGTGGCAACAATTTCGGCAGATAATTTTAGAAAGAAAGGGTCCAGATTGTCTAGCCCGGCTGATTTGTAGGGGTCCAGATTTTGCAGCTCTTTCAGAACATCAGCTGAATGGATTTGGGAGAAGGAGAAATGGGGAAGGCTTGGGCGAGTTGCTGTTGGGGGTGCAGTGCTGTTGACAGGGGTAGGAGTAGCCAGGTGGAAAGCATGGCCAGCAGTAGAAAAATGCTTATTGAAATTTTCAATTATGGTGGATTTATCAGTGGTGACAGTGTTTCCTATCTTCAGTGCACTGGGCAGCTGGGAGGAGGTGTTCTTATTCTCCATGGACTTTACAGTGTCCCAGAACTTTTTTGAGTTAGTGTTGCAAGAAGCAAATTTCTGCTTGAAAAAGCTAGCCTTGGCTTTTCTAACTGCCTGTGTATAATGGTTTCTAGCTTCCCTGAACAGCTGCATATCACGGGGGCTGTTCGATGCTAATGCAGAACGCCATAGGACGTTTTTGTGTTGATTAAGGGCAGTCAGGTCTGGGGAGAACCAAGGGCTATATCTGTTCCTGGTTCTAAATTTCTTGAATGGGGCATGTTTATTTAAGATGGTTAGGAAGGCATTTTAAAAAAATATCCAGGCATCCTCTACTGACGGGATGAGGTCAATATCCTTCCAGGATACCCCGGCCAGGTCGATTAGAAAGGCCTGCTCGCTGAAGTGTTTCAGGGAGCGTTTTACAGTGATGAGAGGAGGTCGTTTGACCGCTGACCCATTACGGATGCAGGCAAGAGCCTGCTAGAGCCTCCCCGGTCAACTTTAAGTCCGGTTATTGTGAAGTGGAAACGTCTAGGAGCAACAACGGCTCAGCCGCGAAGTGGTAGGCCACACAAGCACACAGAACCGGACCTCCGAGTGCTGAAACATGTAGCACATAAAAATCACCTGTCCTCGGTTGCAACACTCACTACCGACCTCCAAACTGCCTCTGAAAGCAAAGTCTGCACAATAACTGTTTGTCTGGAGATTCACAAAATAGGTTTCCATGGTCGAGCAGCTGCACACAAGCCTAAGATCACCATGTTCAATGCCAAGCGTCAGCTGGAGTGATGTAAAGCTCACCACCATTGGACTCTGAAACAGTGGAAACGTGTTCCCTGGAGTGATGAATCACACTTCACCATTTGGCAGTCCGACAGACAAATTTGGGTTTGGCTGATGTCAGGAGATTGCTACCTACCTTAATGCATAGTGCCAACTCTAAAGTTTGGTGGAGGAAGAATAATGGTCATGATTCTGGCTAAGCCCCTTAGTTCCAGTGAAGGGATATTTTAACGCAACAGCATACAATTACATTCTAGATGATTCTGTTCTTCCAACTTTGTGCCAACAGTTTGGGGAAGGTCCTTTCCTGTTTCAGCATAACAATGCCCCTGTGCACAAAGCGAGGTCCATACAGAAATGGCTTGTCGAGATCTGTGTGGAAGAACCTGACTGGCCTGCACAGAGCCCTGACCTCAACCCCATAGAGCATCTTTTGTATGATTCGGAACATTGACTACAAGTCCGGCCTAATCGCCCAACATTGGTGCCCGACCTCACTAATGCTCTTGCGGCTGAATGGAAGCAAGTCCCCGCAGCAATGTTCCAACATCTAGTGGAAAGCCTTCCCAGAAGAGTGGAGGCTGTTATAGTAGCAAAGGGGGGACCAACTCCATTTTACTGCCCATGATTTTGGAATAAGATGTTTGATAAGCAGGTGTCCACATACCTTTTGTCATGTTGTGTAGCTCACAAATTCCAGTGCAGTATCTTTTTCAACATATATACTTTTATATAATACACCCTCCATTCCTTCAGCACTAATGACATTACCTGCTGGTATTTGATTACATTTTTATTTAATCTGCTGGAGGCCATTTGTCTCTCCCTCTTTCTCCTATGCCCAGTAGAGGCTGAGTGGTGAAGGCGTTATATTACATCCGAGGAACAGTTCTTCCCTTGTGCCTGGTTCTTGGTTTGCTCCCCCCCCCCTCCCTCTCTCTCTCTCTCTCTCTCTCTCTCTCTCTCTCTCTCTCTCTCTCTCTCTCTCTCTCTCTCTCTCCCCCTCTCTGCATATCTGGGCTGTGCCCTCAGGCCAAGTTGGTTCTCTAGACAACTTGTGATTCATGACTGAGTTTCTCGACGGTCATCCGACTCATGACATGCATTAACGAGGCAGCTAAAGTGAGGGTGTAACCTGTAACCTGTAACCATACCTGATGCTCATGTAGGGCTCATAGTGGCAATGTGTTGTTCTAATGTCATAGTTACATCATTATGAAATAGTATGTAAATAGAGTTCTGGTTTCTGAGAAATGTGTTAATTGAAAGTACTACACTACCTTTGAAAAGTTTGGGGTCACCTAGAAATGTAATTGTTTTTTAAAGAAAAGCTAATTTTTTCCATTAAAATAACATCAAATTGATCAGAAATACAATGTAGACATTGTTAATGTTGTAAATTAATATTGTACCTGGAACCGGCAGATTGTTTATGGAATATCTACATAGGCGTACAGAGGCCCATTATCAGCAATCACCTCTCCTGTGTTCCAATGGCACGTTGTGTTATCTAATACAAGTTTATCATTTTAAAAGGCTAACTGATCATTAGAAAACCCTTTTGCAATTTGGTTAGCACAGCTGAAAAGTGTTGTTCTGATTAAAGAAACAATAAAACTGGCCTTCTTTAGACTAGTTGAGTATCTGGATCATCAGCATTTGTGGGTTCGATTACAGGCTCAAAATGACCAGAAACAAAGACCTTTCTTCTGAAACTCATCAGTGTATTCTTGTTCTAAGAAATGAAGGCTATTCCATGCGAGAAATTGCCAATAAACTGAAGATCTCATACAACACTGTGTACTACTCCCTTCACAGAACAGAGCAAACTGGCTCTAACCAGAATAGAAAGAGGAGTAGGAGGCCCCGGTGCACAACTGAGCAAGAGGACAAGTACATTATAGTGTCTAGTTTGAGAAACAGACACCGCACAAGTCCTCAACTGGCAGCTTCATTAAATAGTACCCACAAAACACCAGTCTCAACGTCAACAGTGAAGAGGCGACTCCGGGATGCTAGCCTTCGAAGCAGAGTTACAAAGAAAAAGCCATATCTCAGACTGGCCAATAAAAATAAAATATTTAGATGGGCAAAAGAACACAGACACATGACAGAGGAACTCTGCCAAGAAAGCCAGCATCCCAGAGTCGCCTCTTCACTGTTGACATTGAGATAAGATTTTTGCAATTCGTTCCAGTCATTGGCAGCAGAGAACTGGAAGGAAATGCGGCCAAAGTAAGTGTTGGCTTTGGGGATGACTAGTGCAATATACCTGCTGGAGCGGTTGCTACGGGTGGGTGTTGCTATGGTGACCAGTGAGATGAGATAAGGCGGGGCTTTAACTAGCAAAGACTTATAGATGACCTGGATCCACTGGCTTTGGCGACAGATATGTAGTGAGGGCCAGTCAACGAGAGCATACAGGTCACAGTGGTGGGTAATATATGGGGCTTTGGTGATAAAACGGATGGCACTGTGATAGACATCCAGTTTGCTGAGTAGAGTGTTGGAGGCTATTTTGTAAATTACATCGCCAAAGTCAAGGATCGGTAGGATAGTCAGTTTTACGAGGGTTTGTTTGGCGGCGTGAGTGAATGAGGCTTTGCTGAGATATAGGAAGCTGATTCTAGATTTAATTTTGGATTGGAGATGCTTAATGTGAGTCTGGAAGGAGAGTTTACAGTCTAGCCAGACACCTAGGTATTTGTAGTTGTCCACATATTCTAGGTCAGAACCGTCCAGAGTAGAGATGCTAGTCGGGCAGGAGGGTGCGGGCAGCAATCGATTGAAGAGCATCCACTTAGTTTTACTAGGATTTAAGAGCAGTTGGAGGCCACGGAAGGAATGTTGGATGGCATTGAAGCTCATTTGGAGGTTTGTTAGCAGTGTTCAAAGAAGGGCCAGATGTATACAGAATGGTGTCGTCTGCGTAGAGGTGGATCAGAGAATCACCTGCAGTGATCAATGATATATACAGAGAAAAGAGTCAGCCCGTGAATTGAACAGAGATTCTCTGGATCAGAGAATCACCTGCGACATCAATTATATATACAGAGAAAAGAGTCAGCCCGTGAATTGAACCCTGTGGCGTCCCAATAGAGGCTGCCAGAGGTCCGGACAACAGGCAATTTGACGCACTGAACTCTATCTGAGAAGTAGTTGGTGAACCAGGCGGGCAGTCATTTGAGAAGCCAAGGCTATTGAGTCTGCCGATAAGAATGCGGTGATTGACAGAATCGAAAGCCTTGGCAAGGTCGATGAAGACGGCTGCACAGTACTGTCGTTTATCGATGGCGGTTCTGATATCGTTTTGGACCTTGAGCGTGGCTGAGGTGCTCCCATGACCAGCTGAGAAACCAGATTTCATAGTGGAGAAGGTATGGTGGGATTCGAAATGGTCGGTCATCTGTTTATTAACTTGGCTTTCGAAGATTTTAGAAAGGCAGGCAGGATGGATATCGGCCTATAACAATTTGGGTGCAGAGTTCTGTCTCCCCTTTGAAGAGGGGGATGACTGTGGCAGCTTTCCAATCTTTGGGGATCTCAGACGATACAAAAAAAAGAGGTTGAATAGGCTAGTAATAGGGGTTGCAACAATTTGGGCGAGGGGGTCCAGATTGTCTAGCCCAGCTGATTTGTACGGATCCAGATTTTGCAATTCTTTCAGATGCTGTCTGGATTTGGGTGAAGGAGAAGCGGGGGAGGGGTTGGGCTAGTTGCTGCAGGGGGTGCTGAGATGTTGGCCGGGGTAGTGGTAGGCAGTTGGAAAATATGTCCAGCCGTGGAAAAATGCTAATTGAAATGATTATTTATCGTGGATTTATTGGTGGTGACAGTGTTTCCTATCCTCAGTGCAGTGGTCAGCTGGGAGGAGGTGCTCTTATTCTCCATGGACTTTCATTGTCCCAAAACCTTTTGGAAGTAGTGCTACAGGAAGCAAATTTCTGTTTGAAAAAGCTAGCCTTAGTTTTCTTAACTGACTGAGCATATTAGTTCCTGACATCCCTGAAAAGTTGCATATCGCGGGGGCTATTCGATACTAATGCAGAATGCACGGAATGTTTTTGTGCTGGTCAAGGGCAGTCAAGTCTGGGGTGAATTAAGGGTACTTAGTACTTAGTTCTAGATTTTTGAATGGGGCATGCTTATTTAAGATGGAGAGGAAATCACTTTTGAAGAGCATCCAGGCATCCTCTACTGACGGGATGAGGTCAATATCTTTCCAAGATACCCGGGCCAGGTTGATTAGAAAGGTATGCTCGCTGAAGTGTTTTAGGGAGCGTTTGACAGTGATGGTCCAGGAGGGAGGAGAGACCCACTACGCATTCAGGCAATGAGGCAGTGATCGCTGAGATCCTGGTTGAAGACAGCAGAGGTGTATTTAGAGGGCAAGTTGGTCAGGATGAAATCCTTGAGGGTGCCCATGGTTACAGATTTAGGGTTGTACCTGGTAGGTTCCTTGATAATTTGTGTGAGATTGAGGGCATCTAGCTTAGATTGTAGGATGGCCGGGGTGTTAAGCATGTCCCAGTTTAGTTCACCTAACAGTACGAACTCTGAAGATAGATGGGGGGCGATCAATTCACATATGGCATCCAGGGCACAACTGTGGGTCTATAATGGTGAGAGACTTGTTTCTGGAAAGGTGAATTTTTAAAAGTAGAAGCTCAAATTATTTGGGCACAGACCTTGATAGTTTGACAGAACTCTGCAGGCTATCTCTGCAGTAGATTGCAACTCCGCCCCCTTCGGCAGTTCTATCTTATCGGAACATTTTATAGTTAGGAATGGAAATTTCAGGATTTTTGGTGGCCTTCCTAAGCCAGGATTCAGACACGGCTAGGACATCGTGGTTGGCGGAGTGTGCAAAAGCAGTGAATAAAGCAAACTTAGGGAGGAGGCTTCTGACGTTAACATGCATGAAACCAATGCTTTTACGGTTACAAAAGTCAACAAATGAGAACGCCTGGGGAATGGGAGTGATGCTGGGGGCTACAGGGCCTGGGTTAACCTCTACATCACCACAGGAACAGAGGAGGAGTAAGATAAGAGTACGGCTAAAGGCTAAAAGAACTGGTTGTCTAGTGGGTTCAGAACAGAGAGTTAAAGGAGCAGGTTTCTGGGCACGGAAGAATAGATTAAAGGCATAATGTACAGACAAGGGTGTGGTAGGATGTGAGTACAGTGGAGGTAAGCCCAGGCATTGAGTGACAACGAGAGAGGGTTTGTCTCTAGAGACACCATTTAAGCCAGGTGCAGTCACCTCATGTGTGGTAGGTGGAACATAAGAGCTAGCCAAGGCATATTGAACAGGGCTGGATGCTCCACAGTTAAATAAAACAAAAATTATTCACCAAAACAGCAATAGACAAGGCATATTGACATTATGGGTGGCATGTGTGGCCGAGTGATTATATGGTCCATTGTGTAGCTAGGCGAGCTGGAGGCATGGCGATTCAGACAGCTACCAGGCCGGGGATAGCAGCAAGCTAGCAGATGAGCCTTAGGGGGACGTCGCAATGGGAGAGCCTGTTGAAACCCCCTTGGACGGTTACATCGGCAGACAAGTCGTGATGGATTGGCGGGGCTCCGTGTCGGCAGC